>NC_042962.1:52279210-52539210 GCF_901001165.1 Salmo trutta | reverse complement strand
TCCTCATCTCACAGGGAAGTCGTCAGACAGGTCCTTGGTTCAGATTAAGAAAACTTCAAGATTACATCATTTCAGGAACCCAAAAGAGGGAAGTCAGAGAGAATCAGTCAGTGAAGGACAATTCCACGGTGGGACCCCAATTTTTCACTTTAAAATGTATGCCAAACAAAAAACATTGATTTCAAAGTTTAACAAACAATACAAATATATGCACAATGACTACTTAGAACAATGTGCACAGTAAATAAATGAATACAATTATTTAAAACAGCAGATGCAAGGTTTGGTAACAGAATTACAGTAAACTCTCAGTTTTATTCTGTTACCAAGCTTTGTACCTGCACAGTTCATCAAGTAAATGTGTTGTAGAATGTTGTAGTTAATTGTTAAAAGTAGTTTTTGTGCATACAATTCTAATGTTTGTTAAATGTTGAAATCAATGGTTTTTGTTTGGTGTAGCAGTTATAGTGCATTCGGAAAGTATTCAGACCCCTTGAATTTTTCCACATTATAGCCTTATTCTAAAATGGATAAAATAATTCCCCCCCTCAATCTACAAGCAATACCCTATAATGACAAAGTCAAAACAGGTTTTTAGAAAATGTTATATAATATATATAAAAATAAATACCTTATTTACATAAGTATTCGACCCTTTGCTATGAGACTTGAAATTGAGTTCTGGTGCATCCTGTTTCCATTTATCATCCTTGAGATGTTTCTACAACTTGGAGTCCACCTGCGGTAAATTCAATTGATTAGACATGATTTGGAATGACACGTGTCTATATAAAGGTCCCACAGTTGACAGTGCATGTTAGAGCAAAAACCAAGCTACGAGGTAGAAGGAATTGTCCGTAGAGCTCTGAGACAGGATTGTGTCCAGGCACAGATCTGGGGAAGGGTACCAAAAATGTCTGCAGCATTGAAGGTCCCCAAGAACACAGTGGCCTCCATCATTCTTAAATGGAAGAAGTTAGGAACCGCCAAGACTCTTCCTAGAGGTGGCCGCCCAGCCAAACAGAGCAATCGGGGGAGAAGGGCCTTGGTCAGGGGGTGACCAAGAACCCGATGGTCACTGACAGAGCTCCAGAGTTTCTCTGTGGAGATGGGAGAACCTTCCAGAAGGACAACCATCTCTGCAGCACCTCACCAATCAGACCTTTACGGTCGAGTAATATAATGACGCCGGAGGCTTTTACGGGCTCCTAACCAACTGTGCTATTTTGTTCCTTCTTTCACATTGTAACTCATTTTGTACATAATGTTGCTGATACTGTCTCTTATGAACGAAAAGAGCTTCTGGACATCAGAATAGCGATTACTCACCTTGAACTGGACAAAGATTTTTCTTCAATGAGTCTGACGCGAAGGATATACTGCTTTGTCAAGACAAGGCCCAAATCCCCGTCATCAGTGTGAAGAAAAGACAGAGGAAAAAGGGGAGGGTGGCGGAGTGCCTTGTAAGAATACGCAGACGAGTAGGTAAACCACCACTTCCCTCCGTATTAAATCGGCCAATGTGCAATCATTGGAAAACAAACTGGCCGATCTATGATTAAGACTATCCTACCAACGGGACATTAACGTTTGACTACCTTATGTTTCACCAAGATGTGGCTGACGACGACTCGGATAATAGAGCTGGCTGGCTTCTCCATGCATCGGCAGCACAAAGCAGCTATGTCTGGTAAGACAAGGGTTGGGGATGTGTGTCTATTTGTCAATAACTGCTGGTGCGCAATGTCTAACATTAAAGAAGTCTCGAGGTATTGCTCGCCTGAGGTTGAATCCCCCATGATAAGCTGTAGACCACACTATCGTACTTTTTGGAGAAATATCCTCTGGTCTGATGAAACAAAAATAGAACTGAATGGCCATAATGACCATCGTTATGTTCAGAGGAAAAAAGCGGGAGGCTTGCAAGCCAAAGAACATCATCCCAACCGTGAAGCACGGGGGTGGCAGCATCATGTTGTGGGGGTGCTTTGCTGCAGGACGGACTGGTGCACTTCACAAAATAGATGGCATCATGAAGGAAAATGTGGATATATTGAAGCAACATCTCAAGACATCAGTCAGGAAGTTAAAGCTTGGTCGCAAATGGGTCTTCCAAATGGACAATGACCCCAAGCATACTTCCAAAGTTGTGGCAAAATGGCTTAAGGACAACAAAGTCAAGGTATTGGAGTGGCCATCACAAAGCCCTGACCTCAATCTTATAGAACATTTGTGGGAAGAACTGAAAAAGCGTGTGCGAGCAAAGAGGCCAACAAACCTGATTCAGTTACACCAGCTCTGTCAGGAGGAATGGGCCAAAATTCACCCAACTTATTGTGGGAAGCTTGTAGAAGGCTACCCGAAACGTTTGACCCAAGTTAAACAATTTAAAAGGCAACGCTACCAAATACTAATTGAGTGTATGTAAACTTCTGACCCACTGGGAATGTGATGAAAGAAATAGAAGCTGAAATAAATCACTCTATTATTCTGACATTTCACATTCTTAAAATAAAGTGGAGATCCTAACTGACCTAAGACAGGGAATTTTTACGAGGATTAAATGTCAGTAATTGTGAAAAACTGAGTTTAAATGTATTTGGCTAAGGTGCATGTAAACTTCCGACTTCAACTGTATGTGAGAATGCTGTTCATTGACTACAGCTCAGCATTCAACACCATAGTGCCCACAAAGCTCATCACTAAGCTAAGGACCCTGTGACTAAACACCTCCCTCTGCAACTGGATCCTGGACTTCCTGATGGGTCGCCCCAGGTTGTAAGGGTAGGCAACAACACATCTGGCACGCTGATCCTCAACACTGTGGTGTGCTTAGCCCCCTCCTGTACTTCCCGTTGACTCACGACTGCGTGGCCAAGTACGACTCCTACACCATCATTACGTTTGCTGACGACACAACAGTGGTAGGCCTGATCAGCGACAACGATGAGACGGCCTATAGGGAGGTGGTCAGAGACCTGGCAGTGTGGTGCCAGGACAACATCAACCTCTCCCTCAATGTGAGCTAGACAAAGGAGCTGATCGTGGACTACAGGAAAAGGCGGTCCGAACAGGCCGCAATAACATCAACGGGGCTGAAGTGGAGCGGGTCGAGAGTTTCAAGTTCCTTGGTGTCCACATCACCAAGGAACTATTATGGTCCAAACACACCAAGACAGTTGTGAAGAGGCCACGACAACACCTCTTCCCCCTCAGGACTGAAAATATTTGGCACGGGTCCCCAGATCCTCAAAAAGTTCTACAGCTGCACCATCAAGAGCATCCTGACCGGTTGCATCACCGCCTGGTATGGCAACTGCTCGGCATCTGATTGTTCGTACAGCGCTACAGAGGGTAGTGCGTACAGCCCAGTACAAAAAAAACATTTCATCCATTTTAGAATAAGGCTGTAACGTAACAAAATGGCAAGAAACAGTATGTGAACCCTTTGGAATTACCTGGTTTTCTGCATAAATTGGTCATAAAATTTGATCTGATCTTCATCGAAGTCACAACAATAGACAAACAGTCTGCTTAATCTAATAACACAAATAATTATACATTTTTGTCTTTATTGAACACACTGTGTAAACATTCACAGTGCAGGGTGGGAAAAGTATGTGAACCCTAGGATTTAATAACTGGTTGATCCTCCTTTAGCAGCAATAACCTCAACCAAACGTTTTCTGTAATTGCGGATCAGACCTGCACAACGGTCAGGAGGAATTTTGGACCATTCCCCTTTACAAAACTGTTTCAGTTCAGCAATATTCTTGAGGATGTCTGGTGTGAACCACTCAAGGTCATGCCACAGCATCTCAATTGGGTTGAGGTCAGGACTCTGACTGGGGCACTCCAGAAGGCGTATTTTCTTCTGTTCAAGCAATTCTGTTGTTGATTGACTTCGTTGTCCTGCTGCATCTCCCAACTTCTGTTGAGCTTCAATTGGCAGACAGCCTTACATTCTCCTGCAAAATGGGAATTCATTTTTCCCATCGATGATAGCAAGCTGTCCAGGCCCTGAGGCAGAAAAGCAGCCCAAACCATAGCTCCCTCCACCATACTTTACAGTTGGGATGAGGTTTTGATGTTGGTGTGCTGTGCCTTTTTTTCTACACACACGGTGTTGCGTGTTCCTTCCAAACAACTCAACTTTAGTTTAATCTATCCACAGAATAGCTGTGGAACATCCAGGTGCTCTTTTGCGAACTTCAGACATGCAATGTTTTTTTGGGACAGCAGTGGCTTCTTCCGTGGTGTCCTCCCATGAACACCATTCTAGCATGTTCTAGAGATTTCTGTACGTTTTTAGCTGACACTCTAGGATTCTTCTTAACCTCATTTTTCATTCTGTGCTGTGCTCTTGCAGTCATCTTTGCAGGATGGCCACTCCTAGGGAGAGTAGCAACAGTGCTGAACTTTCTCCATTTAAAGACAATTTGTCTTACTGTGGACTGATGAACATCAAGGCTTTTAGAGATACTTTTGTAACCCTTTCCAGGTTTATGCAAGTCAACAATTCTTAATCTTAGGTTTTCTGAGATCTCTTTTGGTCGAGGCATGGGTCACGTCAAGCAATGCTTCATGTGAGTAGCAAACTCACATTGTGAGTCATTTCATTTTGCAGGGCAGCTCTAACCAACATCTCCAATCTTGTCTCATTGATGGATTCCAGGTTAGCTGACTCCTGACTCCAATTATCTTTTTGGAGAAGTCATTAGCCTAGGGGTTCACATACATTCCCCAACTTACACATTGCATGTTTAAATTATGTATCAATATAGAAAAGAAAAATACAATAATGTGTGTTATTAATTTAAGCACACTGTTTGTCTATTGTTGTGACAGAGGAAGATCACATCACATTTTTTGACCAATTTATGCAGAAATCCAGGTAATTCCACAGGGTTCACATACTTTTTCTTGCAACTGTATATGCAGAAAGTGAACAGCATAGTGGTTACATTTCTGCAAAAACTTTGTGTTGAAGTGCGAGGCTCAACTTCTCCACTGTTTTGGGTCCCCTGGCTACCACACTGTTCACAGCGTGAAGCAAACTCGTGCACATTCAAAGACACAGTGTGTGATAGTGAAGTGTTACATCTCACTCATCTCAATATCTCCGGTTCTGCTTGTGGCAACGTCATTTCGCTGAGTCTACTTTAAGGAAGAAACACATCCCCAATTTAACTGACAGTCTAAAAATGTGACTAATGCCAGTGAGCTGAAGACATTGAATGTTGGCATTGATCAGTGTTCTTCAAGCCTGGTCGTGGGGACCCAGCGAGTGTAGGCTTTGGTTACTGTTCAGCGCTAACCCATCCGATTCAACCCAATGTTGGCGTAGCCGAGAAGCTAGGCCTATAATCTCACCAGTGGGACTTAAACACTGAACACTGCAACAAAGACTAGATAAACATTGCCACAGAGCAGCAAGGAGCTGTTTTCCTATTTAATCAATAGATAAACCCACACTATGATAAATGCATGTTTCTGCCATTAGATTCCTCCTTCATAGGCAGTCTGAAGAGGACTCACTCATCACAGTCGATGAGGGCGGCTGTTTAGAACAGCATGCAGAGGACTCTGGGTATTATTTATTCCCTGTCAACGGCCCATCTGAGTGCATCACCCCAGCCAAAACCACCATAGGGGGTTAGAGTAGTGCCTAATTCTACAGACAGAGCATAAGAAGGGATGCTAAGTAGTAGTCTTCGCAAAATGGCTACAGTCCAGTTAGCACATAAATCAGATATAATACATAGACTATTTTTTAAATCTCCCCAAAAATTCATACCTTTATCCAGTGAATGCTACAGGCAGCCTGCAGATAGTAGCATTAGCATAGCAGCTAGTAAATGAAGCAGCATGGTGGCGAGTGACACAGCACAGTGCAGGCCTGTAGAAGGGCTAATCCATATCTGGCTGCATGCTACAGCTGTACAGACAGACTAGTACATCTCTGCTCCTAACAGCTGAGCTTGGTTCCTCGTCTATAGGGTAAGATGACAGTCTGCATAGCGAGTGAAGGGCCTGGCGGTGGATGCGGTCTCCTCACAGCAGAGAAGCATTTAAACAAACCCACACGCAACAGCATCATCATCATCATCATCACTGAGGTCGGGGTCTCTCGTCTGCTTTTGCTTTGTCCATGAGTGATTTAGCAATCTGCACAGATTTTTCAGCAAGGCCATTACTTTGAGGGTAATGTGGGCTTGTGGTGACATGTGTGAACTCCCATGCTTTTGTGAAGGATTCAAACTCATTTGATTTGTAACAGGGCCCATTGTCAGATATTAAAGTCTCTACCATGCCATGCCATCTTTGTCAAAATTTCTTCTGAGACTGGTCGGAATAATGATTTTCTCTCCTTTGAAAATTATTCCGTTGATTTGTGATAGAATTCTGGAACCATCGTGATGAACTGAGACGCTCTGAGGGCATTTTCTCCTCTCCTCAGGCCATCCATCCTGTATGACTTTCCTCAGCTGTGTGAGTTGTGAGTCCTTTTCTGTTCCTGCTTGGATCTCCTTCAGTTTTGTGTCACTAACTGGTAAGTTGCTGTACACAGTGTGCACTTGCATGTCCATGCCTTCACTGAGGCTGCTGTCCTTGTAGGTAAGAAACTTCCTGGAGAGTGTGTCTGCGACAGGGATATCTTTGCCTGTACGTTGTGATCGTGAAGTCGTATTTTTGTAGTTGAAGGATCATTCTCTGTAGCCTTGGCGGGGCTGCAGCTAGTGGTTTCCTCATGATTGACTCAAGGGGCTTGTGGTCAGATTCCACAATGACTTGTCGTCCATATACATACTGATGGAAACTTTTACATTCGAACAGAATGGCATAGAGCTCCTTTCCGATTTCAGCGTAGTTGATTTCACAGTCTGAGAGATTTGGAAGCGTAGCCGATGTGCTTTCCTTCTGGCAGTAGCACTGCACCTAATCCATACTTCGACGCATCCACTTGGAGTCTGAGCTCTTTGTTGGGGTCGTAGTAGGCAAGGATTGGTCCTGGTTCTCTCGTGATCAAGTCTTTCACACTCTGGAAAGCAATGTCGTGTTGCTTGTCCCAGAGAAACTCACTGGACTGCTTTAGCAGTAGACGCAGGGGTGCATTAGCATTGGAGAGGCTGGGTGCGAACTTGGCTAAGTAGTTGACCATGCCAAGCACTGTTTCCAGCTCTGCACGGTTCTTTGGTGGCTCCAAGTTCTTTTATGGCTGAGATCTTCTGTGGATCTGGCTTGATTCCATTCGCTGTGAGAAGATGTCCGAAGTAGCTGACCTCTGTAGCGCCGACTGTGCTCTTCTCGGGGTTGAGCCGGACTCCTTTCTCGCAGGACCTTTGCAGCATCGCGCGGAGGTTTCGGTCGTGCTCCTCTTTGGTTCGACCATAAACAAGGATGTCATCCACAATTGCCACAACCTCGTCGAAGTATTCGTACACTTCAGCGATCTTTCGTTGAAACTCGTCTTGGGCTGAGACAATCCCAAAAGTCAGGCGACGGAACCTGTAGCGTCCAAACGGTGTGTTGAATGTTGTGAGCTTAGACGACTCTTTTGTGAGCTTGATAGCCCAGTAGCCTGATCTAGCGTCCATGACACTGAAGTAGTGTGCTCCCGCTAGCTTGTGTGTGATGCCATCTAGCGTCGGTAAAGGGTAATGGGGGCGTTTGATAGCCTTGTTCAAGTCTCTTGGGTCGAGACATACTCGGAGCTTGCCTGTGCGTGGTTTCTCCACCATCACTAACGTGTTTACCCAGTCAGTCGGTTCTGTAACCTTGGTGAGTATGTCAGATTGCTCCATGCTCTCCAACTCTTTCTTCAGACGGGCACGGAGAGCAAGGGGGATCTTTCTGGGTGGGTAGACCACAGGGGTTGCGTCTGGGTTGAGGTGAATGGTACATTCTCCTGGGAATAATCCTTTTCCTGTAAAAACCTCAGCAATCTCCTCCAGTACATTTTCTGTCTCTACTGGTGCTGTTACTGATAAAACTAGCTTGATGAGGTCCATGTCTAAACATGCTTTAAGACCTAGCACTGCAGGTGCTCTAGTGTCAACAACGTAAAAGTCTAACATCATGTCACTTTCCTTGTATTTGCATTTGAAAGTGCATGTGCCTTTTACTGGGAGCTGTTCACCACCATAACCAGTCAGTCTGCGCATGGTGGGCTGTAGCTCACACTCAGATGTCAAGCTGCGGTACTTATTCAGAGGAATAATGTTTACTTGTGCACCAGTGTCTAGTTTGAACTTTAGCTTTGTGCCTTGTGTTCCTATCTCAATGTCAGCAAAGGCTTGCTCTGTCTCTGATATGACTTTTCTGTGTCACTGAATCAATAAACACTTCATCAGCGGTTGACTCTGACATTTCATCTTCACTCACTGAGTGTACTGTTTTTCCACAGTAAGCTCTGCACAGTTTTGCAAAGTGATTCCATTTACCACATTTATTACACCGTTTGCCTTTAGCTGGGCAATTTCCTTGTTCGCCATGCACTTTGTATCCACATGTTTTGGGGCGTTTTGAGTCTGTCTCTCTCCATTCTAAAACGCGCTCTCTGGGCACCGGAGGTGTGCTTTGATGTCTACGTGTTCACGTGATGCGCTCATGCTGCCGCGCGAAATGGTTTTCATCTGAGCCTGTGCTAGCGCGTGAGATCTGGCTATGTCGATAGCTTTGTTCAGCGTTAACTCAGACCCAACATTCAAAAGTTTCTCTCTCACTCGCGGTGAGTGTATTCCAAATACAATACGGTCCCTGACCATCTCATCCTTGTTTGCATAATCACAGTCTTTCACAAGCAGACACAGCTCAGTCACAAACTGTTCAAAAGACTCGCTCGCTCCCTGTACTTTCTCATGGAAGTTGTACCTAGCGAAAATCCTATTGGTCTTCAGCACAACATATGCTTCAAAACGACCGCTGTATGTTTTCAGTACCTTTGATTCAGCCTTGGTAAGTGTCCATGTGTTGTAAATATCTCTCCCTTTTTCACCGATCCAAAGGAGCAGGTAGCTGCACTTTCTCTCTTCTCTTCCCTTCCCTTCAGAGGACCCGTGAACATCAGCTCCACATGCCGTTTGTACTTACGCCATGCATCGGGTCAGTTTGTAGACTCCCAGTCCATTCGAGGTGAAGGAACTCCAGAAAAATCCATCTTTTAAGACCTTTTACTGACACCATGTCTTGTTTTGCACGCTTTGTACAAAATAATAAAATGCAGTAGTACAGGATATTTGTTAACGTAGCTCTTTATTAGCTAGCTACAACTGGCATGTTCACTTATCTCCAACCATGATCAACTGACCATGACCTAACCATCTGGGTGGTCTTAACCAATCATAGCACAGTATGATACAGCAGTAAAATGCATCCAATTATAATTCAGTATGTTTACACATGAATATTACACCCATCTCGCTCCCCCTCCCAATTTATTCATCCCTTCCTCGCTTGCTCTCATACTTTCTGCCTGCCTCCTTGACCCTCTCTCTCCCCATCTGTCCCTCTCCCCCTCCTTATTCCTGCAGTAGCTAAGAGAAGCAGACTGATAAGGTAATGTCTTCTCTCTGGCTGACACTGTTCTCCAGCAGAAATACACAGGGAGAGGGACAGGAAGGGACAGAGCGGGACAGATGGGACTGTGGATGCTTCGTGACAAACTGGGCTGACAGGACCCAGACGGGCTTTGTCCAGACGAGGAAGGGAATGAAGGGGAGAGGTGTCACTGTTCCCATCCTAAACCCTGCACCAGAACCTCCTCAGTGATTTGGGAAACTTCCAGGAAGAAACTGTGAAAGTGCTGTATGCTGTAGGCCTGCCACATGTTGTTGATTCCCAGACCAATAAATAATCAAATGTGGTAGCTGGAGAACACTTCCCTGCACTGTGTCAAGTTTGCAGTCACGCCTCCCTCTCTCCAGGGGTCCTATTCTTAATATCGTTTAGTGTAGGGCCAGACCGACTGACCAACGGCAGGTTTCACTTTTCTGCACATGTGGATTTATGGTCTCCATTTAGCCTGCCATCATCAATAATTCAGTCCGTTGCATAAGAGGGAAACGCAGAGGTTTATGTCCCAAACGGCACCCTATTCCCTATAAAAGTGCACTACTTTTGACCAGAGCATTATGGGCACTGGTCAAAAGTAGTGCACATCTTAGTGTACCAGTGGCGGTTCTAGACCATTTCAACTGGGGGGCCCAAGCTGGGGACAGTTGTACTGTTAGAGGGGCCAGTTACATTAGACGTTATTGTTGTCATATCGTTTTCTTCACTGCATTGCAGGTATTAGCAGGCAAAAGACCATGTTCATAATCATTAGTGTTCCGCGTTGCCACTGTCTAATAACGGATGTAAAAAAGAATGATTGGAAAAAAAATGTACGTAACAAATTTTTGCTTACTCCACATTTAGGGGGGCCAAAATTGTTGTCACAGGGGCACTGCCCCCCCCCCCCAGAACCGCCCCTGTAGGGTACAGGGTGTCATTTGAGACACAGCCAGAGACAGTGGACTCGGGATAGCACCCGCCACTATTTGACTACAGACCTGTCAGCGCATATCCCCAAAACAACAACTTTGGTTCAGGTCTAAAGTATTTCAGTGTAAAACAGCAAAGACAGGCAAGGCAATGCAGCGAGGCAGAGTAGCTATTGCTGTCTGCAACCATAGAAAGTGTGTGTTGGAGAAGAGTGTATGACGACATGAGAGTGCAGAAGAGTTGAGTGTAGTGTGTTGCAGGAGCATCATATGATGACGTAACATGCATGAGCCTGATTGAGTGTGTGTTTATGTGGGAAGCTATTATTGGCTTATAAGAGCAACAGAGTAGGCAGAGCATTCAACTGGCTGTTTGTGTCAGATTCACTGTGTTTAATACTGATATGAATCTTAAGAGTGTCTTCTCTGAGCTTATTTATTGAGAGAGAGCGAGAGAGAGAGAGAGTGAGAGCGAGATGAATCAACAGGCTCCTGGTTGCCCTCTGAGCCCAGTGGGAGAAAAATCCCATCGCTGAGTCACAGCACTCCCCCATACATACAGTACATACACAGTGGCCTCAGGGTCTGTATGCGCGCGAGAGAGAGGTAGCTAGCTACTATTTTGAAATCGCAAAACTACAGTGCCCAACTTAGTACAATGTAGTACTGTAGTTGTTTACAAATCACTGTAGAATCTTGTGAGCAACAGCCTAGTCAAGCCAACTGGGAGTAGTCTCAGAAACGGCTCCTGGTCTTTCCAGATGCCTGGTCGTAACTCATAAGCTTCCTCTCAATCAATAAGCATGTCCCCTCCCCTTGACCTTGGCTCTGATGGCTCCTACCAGGAAACCACTGACTGAGTCTGCCTTTACGACCTCACTCCACTCGCGTGATTTGTAGTGGTCATCAATTCAGATAACCACTCAAGCCATGGACTTTCCCAACCCTCTAATGACTGTCCATCTCATGACTGGTGTCTTTTCTTTTCTTTAAAAATCTCTTTGAGAACCGTTATGGAATAAATAGCGCTACAAAAGTTGAATGAATTATTAGTAAATCATGCTAATGTGATTATGTATGCAAACTAGCACGCAGCAAAGGCAGCTAAGGGCTGTCACCTCTGGCCAGGCACTGTATGTCTCTCAAACTGATGTCATTTTTCACTTGGTCATGTTCATCAGTTGTTCTTATCATATCGCCACAAACACACATTATCTTCACTTTGGTCCATGTGAGAGAGCTAATCCAGCAGTACAAAGGCTGTGTCCGAAACGACACCCTATATATAGTGTACTACGCACGGTCAAGAGTAGTGCAAAATATACTAGGGTATACGGTGGCAATTTTAACGTAGACAAACAGTTGAGTGCTGTGATGGGACAGAGACACTGGGTTCTCAGCACAGGAGGCTACTGAGGGGAGGACGGCTCATAATAATGGCTGGAATGGAAAAAATGGACTGGTATCAAACACATGGCAACCATGTGTTTGATGAATTTCATACCATTCCATTGATCCTGTTCCAGCCATTACTATGAGCCCTCCTCCCCAATGAAGGTGGAACCAACCTCCTGCTATTCTCAGGGATTTCAACAAGCTGTGTGATAGGAGCCTGTGTAGGTAGGCCTGTTGCTGAGTCCCATTGAGACCAAGGTCTCTTTTACAAGGGAGCCATGCATATACACATTTTACACTGTCAGATCCAGGTCAGAGATGACACTGCTGAGGATGAATGGTGATAAATCACATGGATGAGGTTTCACCGGTTCATAACCAACTCCTCTGGACGCTCACTGTCCACTTCAGCCTGTTTCACAACGGGATGATTTACAATACAAGTACAGTGGCTGTGGTGATACTGATAACACACACATCAATGTATAAAATAAATGCAATAGTAATCTTACAAGAAAACAGCACTAGAAGAAAACAGAGTTCCAGTTAAAGCGTTGGTAGAAGACTGCACAGGAGGTGGTGGTGGTGATGATGCTGAGAGAGTGTTCAATAATGCACCCATCTGGTCTGTATAGCTGACACATGGCACCGTTTGTTTTCATTTTAGCCATGTGGAACTAACTGAGGCTCGTAGGAAAGGGCTGTCAACCGCACCACCACTCTGCCAACAGGCTTATATAACCCACCACATCCACTTTCAGTAACTAGAAACCCCCTTAACTCCACCATTCAAGATCAGCCAACACAAAACACAGTCGTCATAGATTTGAACGTACAATGCTGCCCTGGAAATGCCAAGAACCCGTTATGTTGATCATGAATGTTAGCTGAGAGAATTTCACGGTAATAGATTATTCAATAAAATACTAGGATATGGTTTATCATGGACCAAGAGTGTTTAAGTGGATGAACAAAGAGACAGGCACCCAGTGGGCTACGGATATAATGTCACAGCCTGACTGCAGATACAGTCATAAAATACCAGTAAAGAATACATAGGATGCCTAGGAAAGAATACAATGTCCACCGACATTAAAAGCCCCGTATGTCTTGGTCATTGAGGCAGAGTGCGCATCCTCTGCTCGCTCCCCTCTTCCCATATGAAAACATAGCGTGAAAATAAGACGACTAGCCTAAGTTGCAGGTGGTGTTCATACCTAAACGTATCTTAGGCAATAACTAGCTGTAGACCGCAATAAATAAAAAGCATATGGTGATAACTGACTATACAGAGAAGAATACAACTTTGAAGTTGAAGCTTTTTTTGCAAGGAGGTGTAAACAATTAATGAGCAAATGAGCTAATATGCTAACCTTCTCATGGCGACCTCTCCTGCCTCTCCAACTAACCAGATAACTGCATTTCAAGATGAAGACACAAACCTTTCTACGACGTTTGATGACAATTAATTTGGTGGGAAAGAGAGAGCGGTTGGTGTTGACGGTCGCTTGTTACATTTGTTTCCAGCCTGTCTGTGCACTCCGCAGTGTGATCTCGCCTCGCCTCTCCGCTACATTGTATCATGTGACATCGCAACTCCATTAAAGGAACCTCCCCCTACTTGAGTCTGAGGCACATTCAGAAGGACACAACTTTATTGAAGACAAATCTATTTTCAGTAAATCACGATAGGCTACATCTTTGCACAGTGTCCTAGGAAAAAATCTAATTCGATTTTGGAATGACCAATAAAAGGCACGATGAAGAACTATATTTAGTTTCAAAACAGAAGGCAGTGACATTGGGAAAATCAGGCTACAGAATATAATCAAGATATGAGTCTATGCTATGATTGAACTGATACAAATCCACTTACATGGATAAAAGCGTCCGTTAAATGGCATACATTATTATTATAATTATCATTATTATTATAAAAGTTATCTGTCTCAAATAAAAATGGCTTCACTCTCTTGTGGTTGAGGGATGCTGTACAGTAATTCAGCCAGACCTGTGATGAATCCTGGCTAAATCCTGTAGGAAGGCTAAATCCTTGTTTTAAGTCTATCTTTGCAACATCTTGGCTCCAGTAAGGCATGGTCCAGCATTATGTTCCTGCCCTGCATAGACAGTCATTATTACAGTCATTTCAAATGTTATCATATGTCATTATCTGAGCATATCACTGGTTATTACTATTGCAAACTGGGTGGTTTGAGCCCTGAATGCTGATTGGCTGAAAGCCTTGGTATATCACGCATATGACAAAACATGTATTTTCACTATTCTAATTACATTGCTAACCAGTTTATAATAGCAATAAGGAACCTCGGGGGTTTGTGATATATGGCCAATATACCAGTATAGTCCACGTTGCGTCGTGCGTAAGAACAGCCCTTAGCTGTGGTATATTGGACATATATCACACCCCCTCGAGCCTTATTGATTAAGTATGCGTTCTTCTTCTTCAGTTCACAGTTAGATTAAGCTGTACTACCATCATGTGGCCACAATTTGCAGTTGCAGCTTTCACATTTGTGCATATATAATGCTAGTCCATTCAGAACACTGCGGTGCACAAAAACAAGTTGATGCATATATGATATGAAGAGGATTTCAGTTGTGTGACTTGTGACCTTTCACACAGGATATCGCCATTTGGCCCTTGATGGAATTAATGCACATTCTAAAGACCAATCGCAACATTAACACCATTAATGTCAAGGTTCACATCAGGGAAGGTAGCTAGTTAGATAACCAATTTACCATCAACCATTTTGTTTAGATAGTTAATCCAAGGCGTTGTTATCTTCTACCCTTCCATGCCCATTCAGACTGGGACCACTGTGGTCTAGTATATTACGTCTCTCTGAATTCTAGTTCTAGTATCTTATATCTCTCTCAGTTCTAGTTCTAGTATCTTATATCTCTCTGAGTTCTAGTTCTAGTAACTTATGTCTCTCTGAGGTCTAGTTCTAGTATCTTATGTCTCTCTGAGGTCTAGTATCTTATGTCTCTCTGAGGTCTATTATTGTCATGCCCTGACCATAGAGAACCCTCGGGGTTCTCTATGGTGTTTTAGGTCAGGGCATGACTAGGGGGAATTCTAGTGAGTTTATGTCTATGTTGGTGTATGTGTATGGTTCCCAATTAGAGGCAGCTGATAATCGTTACCTTTAATTGGGGATCATAATTAGTGTGTTCTTTTTCCCACCTGCGATGTGGGATATTGTTTGTATGAGTGCCTATGTGCGCTAGGTATTGCACGTTATCACGTCCTGACCAGTAAAGGGGTTATTTGTTATTGTAGTTTGGTCAGGACGTGGCAGGGGGTGTTTGTTTTATGTGGTTCGGGGTTTGTTGGGCTATGTTCCTATGTAAGAGGGGTGTTTGTTTAGAGTGTTTCGGGGTTTGTTGGGCTATGTTCTTGTTAGTTTATTTCTATGTTAGTTCTAGTCTTTCTATTTCTATGTTTAGTTAATGGGGTTGACCTTCGATTGGAAGCAGCTGCTCCTCGTTGCTTCTAATTGAAGGTCTTATTTAAGAGGGGTGTTTTTTCTATGGGATTTGTGGGTAGTTGTTCCTTGTTTAGTGTTTGTGCACCTGACAGGACTGTTTCGTTTTGTTCTTTTTTTTTTTGTATACGTATTTATTTGTTTCTCCTTCTTCAAAATAAAAAGATGAGTATACATATTCCCGCTGCATTTTGGTCAAATCCTTACGACAACCGTGACACACGTTCGTTAATTCTTTGTTGTTTTGAAATTTCACTGTAATAAATATGTGGAACTCTACTCATGCTGCGCCTTGGTCCGATTATTTATATAACAATCGTGACAATTATCTTATGTCTCTCTGAGGTCTAGTATCTTATGTCTCTCTGACTTTTAGTTCTAGTATCTTATGTCTCTCTGACTTCTAGTTCTAGTATCTTATGTCTCTCTGACTTCTAGTTCTAGTATCTTATGTCTCTCTGACTTCTAGTTCTAGTATCTTATGTCTCTCTAAGGTCTAGTTCTAGTATCTTATGTCTCTGAGTTCTAGTTCTAGTATCTAATCTCTCTCTGCGTTCTAGTATCTTATATCTCTCTAAGGTCTAGTTTCTTATGTCTCTCTGAGTTCAAGTTCTAGTATCTTATGTCTCTGAGGTCTAGTGTCTTATGTCTCTCTGAGGTCTAGTATCTTATGTCTCTGAGTTGTAGTTCTAGTATCTTACCTTTCGTAGTTCTAGTATCTTATGTCTCTCTGCGTACTAGTATCTTATATCTCTCTGAGGTCTAGTATATTTTGTCTCTGAGGTCTAGTACCTTGTCTCTCTGCATTCTAGTTCTAGTATCTTTTGTCTCTGAGTTCTAGTTCTAGTATCTTATGTCTCTCTGCATTCTAGTTGTAGTATCTTTTGTCTCTGAGTTCTAGTTCTAGTATATTTTGTCTCTCTGAGTTCTAGTTCTAGTATCTTATGTCTCTGCGTACTAGTATCATATATCTCTCTGAGGTCTAGTATTTTATTTCTCTCTGAGTTCTTGTATCTTATGTCTCTGCGTTCTAGTGTCTTATGTCTCTCTTGAGGTCTAGTACCTTATGTCTCTCTGCATTCTAGTTCTAGTATCTTTTGTCGCTCTGAGTTCTAGTTCTAGTACCTTATGTCTCTCTGCATTCTAGTTCTAGTATCTTTTGTCTCTCTGAGTTCTAGTTCTAGTATCTTATGTCTCTCTGAGTTCTAGTTCTAGTATCTTATGTCTCTCTGAGGTCTAGTTCTAGTATCTTATGTCTCTCTGAGGTCTAGTTCTAGTATCTTATGTCTGAGTTCTAGTATCTTATGTCTCTCTGAGTTCTAGTTCTAGTAACTTATGTCTCAGAGGTCTAGTTCTAGTATCTTACCTTTCGTAGTTCTAGTTCTAGTATCTTATTTCTCTCTGCGTACTAGTATCTTATATCTCTCTGAGGTCTAGTATTTTATTTCTCTCTGAGTTTTAGAATCTTATGTCTCTCTGAGTTCTAGTATATTATGTGGATCATAACATAAAAAGAGGTTTAGGAACTACTGTTTTTTTAATAATTTGTCTCCCTCCCTATTGACTGTTTCCTGAGGAGGATTCTGATCAAGGACAAAATAGCATTGTAGCTCTGTATAAGAGGCTGCAGCTGCAGATTGCCATTGAGCTGCTGGATACCCAAGCAATGGTAGACATCAGCACAGCCCCCTCACTTGTTTGCTTGCAGAAAGTGCAGATGCCATATTTACATACCATAGGCCACAAAAGTGTTACGTTAATGATCATTTTTGCGTTGGTAGTTGTGGTAAAAATCCATAACATCTGATCAATAAACATAATAATAATAATTATGAAATAGATAATACAGATCCTAATCTAAATTAATTCTGGTGAACATTTTCAGGTAGTGACAGTGACCTGTCTGGACACTTCTATAACATTCCATTTGCATCCAAAATACAGATTTGCAAAAGAGAAGTGCACCTTTTCCTTTAAGATTAACAATTATAGAAGAATGAGGATGTTTATTGATAAATAAATATTTCTCTCTCTGTCAGAATGTGGCCAAGTCCTCTCTACTCTCCAGAGAACAGTCCCCCTCCCCTGGGGTGGACTATATCGATGAGCAGGGTGGGCCTGGAGGTCGGCGTCTGGGGTAGGGTCGTCAGTTCACCAGAGCCAGGAAAGCTCCAGACCCTGCCCCACTTCATAGGCTCTCTGAGAAGGATGACCCTGGTCTCAGGGACCAGGAGCCTGGTGAAGAGGTTGTGAATACAGCTCCTCTGCTTCCACCTCCCAGGCTGGGTCCCAGAGCATCAGGACACCACAAGGGCAGCGACACAGAACCCCCTCCTAAGGCAGGCTTCCAGGGGCTCTCGCAGTCCACCCACCCCGTGAGAACCAAAGAACCGGAGGAGGAAGACTGGGGCAATGTAGGGCAGGAGAAGGAAGAGAAGTCCAGCTGACCAGGCAGGTTGTTACAGTCTGGACTTATCGTATTATAGTGCAGGATGAACATGCTCTCTGAACAGATCAGGGACCGTAGTGAGTCAGAAACTATGAACCTCTATGATACTCTAACATCCTCTCATTTATACAACCACATTGAAACATCTATAAATATATTTGTATTAATATTTGTTTTTTTTGTGTAATGGGTATGATAATATGAACAAATATTGGATATTTAAGATATATAATGCCTTCAGAAAGTATTCACATGTTGTTGTGTTACAGCCTGAATTTAAAATGGATTATATTGAGATTTTGTGTCACTGTAATAACCAATATTGTCAAAGTGGAATTAGGTTTTCAGAAATGTTTTAATTGTCTTGAGTCAATAAGTATTCAACCCATGTTGTTATGTCAAGCCTAATTAAGCTCATGAGTAAATATTTGCTTAACAAGTCACATAATAAGTTGCATGAACTCACTCTGTGTGCAATAATAATGTTTAACATGAATGACTACCTCATCTTTGTACCCCACACGTACAATTATCTGTAAGGTCCCTCAGTTGAGCAGTGAATTTCAAAAACAGATGCCTCGCAAAGAAGGGCACCTTTTGGTAGATGGGTAAAAAAAAAGCAGACATTGAATATCAAATCAAATTTTATTTGTCATTTGCACTGAATACAACAGGTGTCGAACTTACCGTGAAATGCTTACTTACAAGCCCTTGGTGAAGTTATTAATTACACTTTGAATGGTATATCAATACACCCAGTCATTACAAAGATCCAGGAGTCCTTCCTAACTCTGTTGCCGGAGAGGAAGGAAACCACTCAGAGGCCAATGGTGACTTTAAAACAGTTCCAGAGTTTAATGGCTGTGATAGGAGAAAACTAAGGATGGATCAACAACATTGTAGTTACTCCACAATACTAACCTAATTGACAGAGTGAAAAGAAGGAAGCCTGTGTGTGCTGCTTTCCAACAGACACTGGGAGACAAATTCACCTTTCAGCAGGACAATAACCTTAAACACAAAGCCAAATATACAGTACATTGGAGTTGCTTACCAAGATGACATTGAATGTTCCTGAGTGGCCTATATACAGTTTTGACTTAAATCGTCTTGAAAATCTATGACATGACTTGCAAATGAATCTGTAGCAATAATCAACAACCAACTTGACAGAGCTTGAATACTTTTAAAAGACAAAATATTGTACAATCCAGGTTTGCAAAGCTCTTAGATTCTTAACCAGAAAGACAGCTATAATCACTGCCAAAGGTGATTCTATCATGTGTTGACTCAGGAGTGTGAATACTTATGGAAATGAGATATTTCTGTAATACATTTTCAATACATTTTCAATAATTTCAAAAAACATGTTACTTATGGGGTATTGTGTGTGAGAAAAAATATATATTTAATCAATTTTGAATTCAGGCTGCAACACAACAAAATGTGGAATAAATCAAGGGGTGTGAATACTTCCTGAAGGCAGTGTATACAGTATGTACTGTAAATGTATCCTGTTTTTCCTATTTCGAAAAAAACCCGCTTTATTAGACATCTGCTCATTTTGTTGAATTTTGGGGACAAAAGCAGTTGCTGTGACACTCAGATAGAGGATTCCATCAGAGGTCTGAGTGCCAGACGGTACGCTACAACACACACACACTTCTATTTTAATGTGTGTAAAAACATTGCAACAGTATCCCTGGAACTGTCACACGCATGACGACAGTGATTCTTTTTATACCATCTCACGCACGCACACGCACACACACGCACACACACGCACGCACACACACACACACACACACACACACACACACACACACACACACACACACACACACACACACACACACAGGTCTCTCCACAACATCTGATTGGTGAGTGGGGGTTGCTGGGAATAGATGAAGCATAAATAACCAGCTCCTGTTTAGAAGCCTCCATGTCAAACACGATACTTCTGATTGGATGGTCATCGGACGGTTATATTTGATCTGCCCCAGGACACACCCCTATGACACAGTATTTGAGGATTTACTAATGGAAATCAAGGCGGATAGGTCTGCTACAGTACGTAGGATAGTATCTGGCGCCTTCCCTGCCCTGCTATTGCTGGGAACGAAACCGATAGACGAATCGACCGACTGGAGGACAGACAAACATCCGAACAGAGAAACAGTGATGCAGAAAGGCAGACGGACAGACCGAACGACCACCCGACACACCGATAGACTGACAAACCTTCTCAATTGACTGACCGACTGAAGACAGATAGGCCTCATGTCTCCTGCTGAGAAGCTGAGTGTGCTCCTCTTCCAAGCTGGGTTCTTCGGGGGCTTGGGGGACCTGTCCCTGATGCTCTCCTTTGGGACAGACTACTGGCTGCTGGCCTTGGAGACCTGTGGCCCTGGGGGGGCATCAGAGACCTGGGAGGCTGGGGCCCTCAGACCTGGGGAGAGGGAGATGGAGGATCAGGACACTGTGACATTCTTCCACCAGGGCTTCTTCTGGAGGTGCTCCTTCAGTGGGAGGAGAGAGGACGACATGATGTGGCACTTCTGGATCAGTAAGTAGGAGAGTTATTTTCACCTATTTATGAAATAGAAATACTGTAGCAGACAATACATTCATTGATGAATGACAAGAATGACCTGAACTGTAATATAATGAACAAAAACATGAATTTTTTTTTTCAAAGCTAATCAACCACACCAAAAGGTTTGTGTGCCTGCCTACCTCTTCCAATTTTATGCTTCTGAGCAAAGCAGGCACCTGACACTGCAGTCTACAGGGCCTTCTGGAGCATCTTCCTTCTAGTGGGCGTGGTCACTGTTATGATTGGTGGGTTTGTCATCATCTGTGCCTCTCCATTGGCCAGCCACAGGCTCTACAATGTAGGCGGGGCACTCTTGCTCACTGGAGGTGAGTTATCGGTTGTGTTCCTCTGCTCAGACATTGCTGACGCATGGCAAATCTTACAATGTCTGGATATGTATTTTTACATATCAGCTAACCACATCATATGTTATAGAAATCTGGTGCCAGAAGGCATAGTCGATGATGTAGCGCGTTACTAGCCATGTTTGGGTCCACTCAACTTTACATGAAGCTCAAAGTTCAATTTGCAGCCGTGGCGATTTTAGCATCTGTTTACATGAATTACACTATAACGGTGACAAACGGTGCCCACACAGGGTGTCTACATAAAGCTGTCCCAACAGCAGAGTCCCAACAGCAGTCCCAAGACCTTACCACTGCTACACCTGGCTATCAGCGGAGCCTTGTCTGGCAGCGAAACAGTTCATTCAGCCTCATTTACTGCCCTTTAAAAACACATAGCTGATATGGCTGACTTGCTTAAACAAATGTGGTTTCTATTGACAATTGAGATGTACAAATTATGGCATAACGGGATATGAGGCAATCCGTAATTTCGATTAAGACATGAATGAGCGAGCTAGGACGGACGTAGTCAAATGCACAACAGAATTCAGAACATGGGCCGTTTTTACAGTATTCTCCCTGAACACCAAGTCATAAATGATAGGATAAATCTAAGGGGCATATGTTCAGACAATGAAAGCTCTTATAATACTCAATGATAACATTTCTCTAAAACAGGCTTATCCTTTTTGTTTATCCTTTTAAGCTTGGAAAAGAGACCCTTAACCCCAGACTTGAGACCATACACCCACTCCACTGAATAGCAGGCTAGTGATTGCTTTGCAATGCTTGCACTTAGCCACTGATTCCTTCCAGACCACTCATTGTTGAATTTGCAATTTCCAACTTGTTGTGTAATGTCCAATGGCTGATGAGCACCGGTACATTTTATCAATCATTTCTCTTCATATGACAAGGATTTAAAAACATTTGCCAGTAGATTTCTGACTTGATTCATGATGATGACTGCTAGCTTGTTAGCCAAGATTTTGAAAGTATGATGTTGATATGATCAGTCCAATCAAAGCTGCTGTAGATATAACGTGATTTGACGTCATTTTATCTGTGGCCAATGACCTTGATCCTTCTTGGATGGGCACTTCTAATGTAACTCTTTGGCAGCACCCAAAGGGCTTGAATTTTTTAGCTCTGCCCTTAGATTTGGCGGTGACGTAGTGTCCCCATGAGTGACAGAACACTGAGCCAATCACGGCACAACTAGAGAACATTACCAACCCCTACGCTCCGTATTTTCCGCTGGCTGCCCCTTAACCACAGAAAGCACTGAGCTAGGCTGAAACACCTGCATTTTGGAGCTGCCTTACTTAAGAAAGCCAAAAAAATTGACCAAGTTTGTATGCGGCTTTATTAACATTATTATATATATTTTTTTAATTGTTTGCAAACTGATATGTGACACGTATTAATGCCAAAATAACTCGTAAAACAGGCATCCCCACCTGCCCTGAATGACGGGTTGCCACTAATCAGGAGACACATTTATGTTCATTAACTTTTATTGAACGTTTCCCTCTTCCTCCCCTCTCTCTCCCCCCGTCCCTCTCCTCTCTCCAGGTCTATGTCTCCTGGTTGTAATAATGATGTATGTAGTCTGGACCCAGGTACTGGACACTCTGGAGGACTACGCTGCCCAGCAACAACACTCCTCTCAGTGTCCAACAGTCTACCACCTCAGCGTCCAATACGGCCTCTCCTTCCTGTTTGCGCCCGTCTCCGTCTTCTTCTTCCTTCTGGCAGCACTGCTCTTCATCCTGATTGGACGAACAGTGCGGAGGTGCCATCACAAAGTACCAATGTAGTGACTGAGGGGGGGAAACAGCCAGAGAGGAAGTTGGGAATGAACCATGCAGTGACTCCAGTGCCATAAAGGCCCAGACCTCCATGTTCAGTCTATAACAAGAGCCAGTAGTGACTGATACCATGGTCAAGTCATATGGCTCTCACAGAGTAATACAGATGGACCATATTAAATACATTTGGAATAATCAACTGTGATTAGCTTTGAATAGAAAGGCTACAGTCTCATTGGGAGTTGTGACTAAATTTGATTCCTCTGATTATTTGCAACCAGTTCTGGACTCTATCAGACAGTCCAGTCATGGAGGGTAATGAATTAGATTGTCATTATCTATTGGGATAATCATGACGGAAGGGACAGCGGGTTCCTAATCAACTGCAACACATCTGAATGGAAATACAGCTGGGTTCCACTACCACCACTAGAGAGCAGTGTTGCTTTAACAGTAGTAAAGTAGGAAAAATACAACACTGTTTACAGTATTTCTAACCCAAATACATCAGGCCATCTCAGCGAGCTTATATAGTTTCAATGGGAACAGACGTATCCCAGCCGACGTGAAGTTGCATCATTCATATTTGATTACAGCAGAGAGATTAAAAAGTTGAAAGAGGAAATGGTGAGATAATTTATTCAATTACCTTTTTTTTGTTGGACCAAACAAAAGATAATATATGTTCTGTTTTTTTCCTTCTTCTGTACAGTACGGTTAACTCCATATTAAAGTAACTGATACAGAAAGCCCACCATCACACCTTTATAATTGGAAAAGGCAAACATTATGAGTTCTCTCTCAGTGGCGAGGGCCTGAGACAGTAAGACAGTGATGAGATGAGGCTGACTGGGGGAGGAAAGGAGGGGAGGAGAAGAGGTGAAGTGTCTCATCAGTGTGTTTTTCTTTTCTTTTAATGTCTTTCCTCCTCTTCCTAATCTGAGCTGTGAACAAGGTGAGCGCAATTACACTAGGAGCTTGTCACATTCACTTCTGTGGCCTCACACCGCCTGAAACATCTCTGGCACTAGCACCCCCCCCCACCTACACCCCCCATCACCACCCGCCTGCGTTAAACCCACACTGGCACCACGAGCCGCTCGTTTTAAAAGGGAGAGATTTTAATGATAGCCTGATTCAGTCAACTCTTGCTTTCAATCTTGTATTTTTTTAGAAAAAGAGATTCTGTTGGCAGATTCATTTCCAGTATGTGCCCCCCCCCCAATCCAACATCCTCCAGATTCAGTGTTATGTGTCACTGTCACCCCAGCGTTGCTCACACATGGTTGTTGATCCCCTCGTCACCTGGGTCTCTGTCCCTAGGAAATGAGACTGTCCACAACAATTACTACAAGAGCAATAAAGTATCTCTTGTTCTCTCATCTCTCTCTCTCTCTCCCTCTCCCTCTCCCTCCAATTCAAAATGAAAAAAGGTGGATCAAATGTAAGTCACATGACTTACATTGTTTTTAAGTTAAATGTATTTTCTACAAATACTCCTTAGCTCTTTGGTTGGCACTGTACAATCAGCAAATCAGTACTTGCATGATTTGCTTTTGTGTGTGAGTGTCAATCACCCTCACATATTACTGGGTACAATCATGGCATAGTTCCCCTCCCTCTTATCCTCCACATCCTCCCTAAACACAACCTGTCCTCCTAGTTGGTTTGGTCCACTCAGCCCAGGGCCTCGGGGCCCAACCAGGGGCCATAATTATTCATCCCTTTGCTCAGCCAACTAGAAGAAATGACCCTCTCTCCAGATCCAGGACCTTATAACTTGAATCAGAACCCCAGGCTGAAGCCCCCTGCCTTGGCTACAATTATGACCCCCCGTGCCTCCACTCTCCAGACCCAGTGTTTTCCATAAATTTGAGGCTGGGCGGCTGGACCCTGTTGTACTGTACTCACACAGCCCATGCTCTGTCTGTCTGGTGTGGGTTTGTGGAGCTGTAGCCTGCAGGCTGTGTGTGTTCACTGTCCCCGGGTGGCTAGGGAAAAACAGAAGTGTTTAGGAGCTGAAGAGACATATATTGGACTGATGGATGATAAATGTGAAGAATAGAGGAGAGTCAGACTCTTCAGAAATCTTTCATGGATTTCAGCCATATGTCCATAAGTGTATATGAATAGATCTGATGTTGGACTCTACACTACAGCATGTCCTGTCCTTTTCTACATGGCACTTTCTTCACATTGTATGTTCTATTACCCTTTTCTATTCATCCTGCTCACATCCTCTTACTTAGCTCTATTTCCCTGTTTCTAACATGAGATCTTTCTCTCTTCTCCTCTCCCCCTTTTCCCCTTACCTCTCTCTCTCTCTCTCTCTCTCTCCCTCCCCTCCTTCCCTCTTCTCCTCTCTATCTCATCTGGCCAGGTCTTTCAGTGTTCATAATGAGGACTGTGATTGCTCTGTGGCCCTCTCCCCCGATCTGCCCTGCTCTCTCCTCTCTTCCTCTCTCCTCCTTCCTTCCTGTGTCCTCTGCTTCTTTCCTGGGGGTTAATGAAGATCCTGTGGATTAAAAAGCAGCTGTTAGAAATGACACTGGCCCTGGCAGAGATGTGGGGCTGCAGGCTGGATTGTGCCAAGAAGGCGGGAAGAGAGGAGCAGGGTAAAGAGAAGGGTATGGGAACCTTTTTGTCCTGCTCTGACCTGCCATTTGAATATCTACAGTAAATCATTTTACCCATCTACCTCTCTCTCTCTCTCCCTCTCTCTCTCACCATCTCTCTCTCTCCATCTCTCTCTCTCGCTCACCATCTCTCTCTCACCATCTCTTCATCTCTCTCTCCATCTCTCTCTCTCTCTCTCTCTCACCATCTCTCTCTCACCATCTCTCTTCATCTCTCTCTCTCTCACTTTCAATTCAATTCAAGGGGCTTTATTGGCATCTCTCTCTCACCATCTCTCTCTCTCTCTCTCTCTCTCTCTCCCTCACCATCTCTCTCTCTTTCTTTCCATCTCTCTCCCCATCTCTCTCTCATCCTCTCTCTCTCTCTCTCTCTCTCCCCATCTCTCCCTCATCATCTCTCTCTCCCCATTTCTCTCTCACCATCTCTCACCATCTCTCTCTCTCCCCATCTCTCTCTCTCTCTCTCTCTCTCTCGTGTCTATTTTCTCTTGCCACCTCTTCTTTTGCTCTCCTTCTGTCTAACCTCCCTTTCTAACCTTCTCATCCTATTGCTCTCATTTCTCTTTTTCCTTTCTCCCCCTCCTCTCTACCTCATCTGTGTTCACGGGTCCCTTATCATCACCTTCTTTGACAGTCCCTTTCACCTCACCAGGAGAATGACTTGTGAGCACAAACACCTGACTGTGGAACACTTATCATTAGGAGGGGAGGATGAGCCCGCGGAGAGACGACGACTTTTCTTCATCTGTCCCTCTCTCATCTTCCTTCCCTCTCATCCTCTCTCGCTTCATCCCGCTCTTCCACTGGTCCACCGGACACTACTGCATTAGGTCAGTGTGTACATTAGGGAAGGTAAACGGATTATATTTAGCTCACTTTCAACCCAGCCACCTCCTTCACCTCATCCCCTCCTTGGAGACCAAAAGGGGCATAAGCCTGTTCCTTTTTCTCTCTCTCTCTCCCCCGTATTCTTTTTTTCTTCTTCTTTTCCTCCCTCTCCTTCTCCTCTTCCAAAGAAATTGATAAAAATAGTGTCCTGGAAGAGAGAACGGGTGAGAGAGAGAGAGAGAGAGAGAGAGAGAGAGAACGGGTGAGAGGAGCGTACGGAGAAGTAGAGGAGAGATAGAGAGAGAGAGAGAGAGAGAGAGAGAACCTGGGTGAGAGAGAGAGAGAGAGAGAGAGAGAGAGAGAGAGAGAACGGGTGAGAGAGAGAGAGAGAGAGAGAGAGAACGGGTGAGAGAGAGAGATAGAGAGAACGGGTGAGAGAGAGAGGGAGGGAGAAAAATATGAAATCCAAGTTTCTTTCATCCATGAACGCTTTCATCTCTTTTTTCAAACTGAGGGAATTATCAGTGGTGTTACTGATACAACCTCTACTATGAGGAGAGATGAGGTATTCTACTGATACAACCTCTACTAGGAGGAGAAGAGAGGAGGGAGGGGGGAGAGAGGGGGAGGAGGTGGTGCTACTGATACAACCTCTACTAGGGGGAAGAGAGGAGCGAGGGGGGAGAGAGGGGGAGGAGGTGGTGCTACTGATACAACCTCTACTAGGGGAAGAGAGGAGCGAGGGGGGAGAGAGGGGGAGGAGGTGGTGCTACTGATACAACCTCTACTAGGGGGAAGAGAGGAGCGAGGGGGAGAGAGGGGGGAGGAGGTGGTGCTACTGATACAACCTCTACTAGGGGGAAGAGAGGAGCGAGGGGGGAGAGAGGGGGAGGAGGTGGTGCTACTGATACAACCTCTACTAGGGGGAAGAGAGGAGCGAGGGGGGAGAGAGGGGGAGGAGGTGGTGCTACTGATACAACCTCTACTAGGGGAAGAGAGGAGCGAGGGGGGAGAGAGGGGAGGAGGTGGTGCTACTGATACAACCTCTGCTAGGGGAAGAGAGGAGCGAGGGGGGAGAGAGGGGGAGGAGGTGGTGCTACTGATACAACCTCTACTAGGGGAAGAGAGGAGCGAGGGGGGAGAGAGGGGGAGGAGGTGGTGCTACTGATACAACCTCTACTAGGGGAAGAGAGGAGCGAGGGGGGAGAGAGGGGGAGGAGGTGGTGCTACTGATACAACCTCTGCTAGGGGAAGAGAGGAGCGAGGGGGGAGAGAGGGGGAGGAGGGTGGTGCTACTGATACAACCTCTACTAGGGGAAGAGAGGAGCGAGGGGGGGAGAGAGATGGAGGAGTGGTGGTGCTACTGATACAACCTCTACTAGTAGGAAGAGAGGAGCGAGGGGGGAGAGAGGGGGAGGAGGTGGTGCTATGATACAACCTCTACTAGGGGGAAGAGAGGAGCGAGGGGGGAGAGAGGGGGAGGAGGTGGTGCTACTGATACAACCTCTACTAGAGGGAAGAGAGGAGGGAGGGGGGAGAGAGGGGGAGGAGGTGGTGCTACTGATACAACCTCTACTAGGGGGAAGAGAGGAGCGAGGGGGGAGAGAGGGGGAGGAGGTGGTGCTACTGATACAACCTCTA
The DNA here is from genome assembly GCF_901001165.1 of Salmo trutta. Taxonomy (NCBI): domain Eukaryota; kingdom Metazoa; phylum Chordata; class Actinopteri; order Salmoniformes; family Salmonidae; genus Salmo; species Salmo trutta. Next base: position 52,511,508 of record NC_042962.1, on the reverse strand, counting down.
CTAGGGGAAGAGAGGAGCGAGGGGGGGAGAGAGGGGGAGGAGGTGGTGCTACTGATACAACCTCTACTAGGGGGAAGAGAGGAGCGAGGGGGGAGAGAGGGGGAGGAGGTGGTGCTACTGATACAACCTCTACTAGGGGAAGAGAGGAGCGAGGGGGGAGAGAGATGGAGGAGGTGGTGCTACTGATACAACCTCTACTAGTAGGAAGAGAGGAGCGAGGGGGGAGAGAGGGGGAGGAGGTGGTGCTATTGATACAACCTCTACTAGGGGGAAGAGAGGAGCGAGGGGGGAGAGAGGGGGAGGAGGTGGTGCTACTGATACAACCTCTACTAGAGGGAAGAGAGGAGGGAGGGGGGAGAGAGAGGGGGAGGAGGTGGTGCTACTGATACAACCTCTACTAGGGGGAAGAGAGGAGCGAGGGGGGAGAGAGGGGGAGGAGGTGGTGCTACTGATACAACCTCTACTAGGGGAAGAGAGGAGCGAGGGGGGAGAGAGGAGGAGGAGGTGGTGCTACTGATACAACCTCTACTAGGGGAAGAGAGGAGCGAGGGGGGAGAGAGGAGGAGGAGGTGGTGGTAAATTAGATGGCTGTCAATACAGAAATGGAACACAGTTCTCATTGCAGTACTGGTTGTGGTCCATGTTGAGCTGAGGGGCTGATCATTGCTTCTCACACTGAGAGAGAATTATGATACAATACAAACAGAATGGCACAGGGTACATGATCACTGGCGTAGGTCGGCACTCAGCAGGTCTTCTCTTTTTTCACATGGAAAAATATTGAACTAAAACCAAAAAGACAAGACAAAATAAAAACATTAATGCCAAAGAATATTATTAATCCCAAAAATGGAACCAAAACCAAAATAATAAATGATATTTCCCTTCTGTGTGAGCTACTTGGCTTGACTTCTAATCTCGACTCTTCCAAGTGTTTTTTCATTAAATGTGTGTCAAGACTAATTTCGAGGCAAATGAATACAGATGTCAGGATGCCATCAAATCCCATCGTGGGCCCCATAATGAGATAACAGGCTTCAGTCAAAGCATTACCGCTATTGAAAAAATGAGATTAGTTCAATGGGATGTGGATACGGGTCTGGAACTGTGGAACGAGGGCTTGGCGGGCGGAGAGGCACGGGGAGGAGGAGAGAGAGGATGAGGTGGAGAGAGAGAGAGGAGCTCCAGCATCAGAGAACGAGACCTGCACTGCCAAATCACAAATCTATTTCCAATGTCAGTAGTAATTATCAAACTGAAGCCGCTGGTGCATATTGATTCATCGGGCACAACACTTTTGTATTATCTCCTATTAAGCAGGGAAAAGCAGAGATTATGGGAGCCTTCAGGGGCGTCTTATGAATTCTGTGAGACTATTAAGCCACGTCATGGACTTTGGAGCAAAAAGACAGGGCTCTATAGTGTTCTCTAGCTGCTCCTTATGTGGACTAAAACGCATCCTTAAGCTCCAAATTCAATTATTTTGGGTGCCTGTTACAATTACCTTGAAGAATGACATGGCCCTGTATAAACTTGGTATTCACTTATTATGTCTCTCTCTGACAGTGTGTGTGTGTGTGTGTGTGTGTGTGTGTGTGTGTGTGTGTGTGTGTGTGTGTGTGTGTGTGTGTGTGTGTGTGTGTGTGTCTGTATTGCATCCATATGTATGTGAACAGAAGCTTAAATGCAGATGCATTAATTTAAACGGAGCATGTATGTATGTATGTATGTATGTATGTATGTATGTATGTATGTATGTATGTATGTATGTATGTATGTATGTATGTGTATTGTATGTGTGTGTGTGTGTGTGTGTGTGTGTGTGTGTGTGTGTGTGTGTGTGTGTGTGTGTATGTATGTATGTATGTATGTATGTATGTGTGTGTGTTTTGCTGTCTAATTGAGGTTAAGCTTCCCTGTCCCCTCCATTGACCGGCTCTCACCAGCGGAGCTAAACACTCTAATGCTTGTCATCCCCATTGACCTCTGCCCTTATTTGGACATAACAGGAAATTCACCAGGAAGTAAGCCAAGTATCACCTAACATCAAATAGAATCATTTTCAAATACAACCAAAAGCCAATATCTGTGGTGTATGCAAAATCCTATAATATCTCAAGTGCCTCGCCTGGAGATTATCTAGTCAGTGTGACCAGGGAGAGAGAGAAAGATGTAGCTATCAGAATAACAGTGTTAGTCAGTGACCAGGGAGAGAGAGAAAGGTGTAGCTATCAGAATAACAGTGTTAGTCAGTGACCAGGGAGAGAGAGAACGGTGTAGCTATCAGAATAACAGTGTTAGTCAGTGTGACCAGGGAGAGAGAAAGGTGTAGCTATCAGAATAACAGTGTTAGTCAGTGTGACCAGGGAGAGAGAGAAAGGTGTAGCTATCAGAATAACAGTGTTAGTCAGTGACCAGGGAGAGAGAGAAAGGTGTAGCTATCAGAATAACAGTGTTAGTCAGTGTGACCAGGGAGAGAGAGAAAGGTGTAGCTATCAGAATAACAGTGTTAGTCAGTGACCAGGGAGAGAGAGAGAAAGGTGTAGCTATCAGAATAACAGTGTTAGTCAGTGACCAGGGAGAGAGAGAAAGGTGTAGCTATCAGAATAACAGTGTTAGTCAGTGTGACCAGGGAGAGAGAGAAAGGTGTAGCTATCAGAATAACAGTGTTAGTCAGTGTGACCAGGGAGAGAGAGAAAGGTGTAGCTATCAGAATAACAGTGTTAGTCAGTGACCAGGGAGAGAGAGAAAGGTGTAGCTATCAGAATAACAGTGTTAGTCAGTGACCAGGGAGAGAGAAAGGTGTAGCTATCAGAATAACAGTGTTAGTCAGTGTGACCAGGGAGAGAGAGAAAGGTATAGCTATCAGAATAACAGTGTTAGTCAGTGTGACCAGGGAGAGAGAGAAAGGTGTAGCTATCAGAATAACAGTGTTAGTCAGTGTGACCAGGGAGAGAGAGAAAGGTGTAGCTATCAGAATAACAGTGTTAGTCAGTGTGACCAGGGAGAGAGAGAAAGGTGTAGCTATCAGAATAACAGTGTTAGTCAGTGACCAGGGAGAGAGAGAAAGGTGTAGCTATCAGAATAACAGTGTTAGTCAGTGACCAGGGAGAGAGAGAAAGGTGTAGCTATCAGAATAACAGTGTTAGTCAGTGTGACCAGGGAGAGAGAGAAAGGTGTAGCTATCAGAATAACAGTGTTAGTCAGTGTGACCAGGGAGAGAGAGAAAGGTGTAGCTATCAGAATAACAGTGTTAGTCAGTGTGACCAGGGAGAGAGAGAAAGGTGTAGCTATCAGAATAACAGTGTTAGTCAGTGACCAGGGAGAGAGAGAAAGGTGTAGCTATCAGAATAACAGTGTTAGTCAGTGACCAGGGAGAGAGAGAAAGGTGTAGCTATCAGAATAACAGTGTTAGTCAGTGTGACCAGGGAGAGAGAGAAAGGTGTAGCTATCAGAATAACAGTGTTAGTCAGTGTGACCAGGGAGAGAGAGAAAGGTGTAGCTATCAGAATAACAGTGTTAGTCAGTGTGACCAGGGAGAGAGAGAGAGGTTGTAGCTATCAGAATAACAGTGTTAGTCAGTGTGACCAGGGAGAGAGAGAAAGGTGTAGCTATCAGAATAACAGTGTTAGTCAGTGACCAGGGAGAGAGAGAAAGGGTGTAGCTATCAGAATAACAGTGTTAGTCAGTGACCAGGGAGAGAGAGAAAGGTGTAGCTATCAGAATAACAGTGTTAGTCAGTGTGACCAGGGAGAGAAGGAGAAAGGTTGTAGCTATCAGAATAACAGTGTTAGTCAGTGTGACCAGGGAGAGAGAGAAAGGTGTAGCTATCAGAATAACAGTGTTAGTCAGTGTGACCAGGGAGAGAGAGAAAGGTGTAGCTATCAGAATAACAGTGTTAGTCAGTGACCAGGGAGAGAGAGAAAGGTGTAGCTATCAGAATAACAGTGTTAGTCAGTGACCAGGGAGAGAGAGAAAGGTGTAGCTATCAGAATAACAGTGTTAGTCAGTGTGACCAGGGAGAGAGAGAAAGGTGTAGCTATCAGAATAACAGTGTTAGTCAGTGTAACCAGGGAGAGAGAGAAAGGTGTAGCTATCAGAATAACAGTGTTAGTCAGTGTGACCAGGGAGAGAGAGAAAGGTGTAGCTATCAGAATAACAGTGTTAGTCAGTGACCAGGGAGAGAGAGAAAGGTGTAGCTATCAGAATAACAGTGTTAGTCAGTGTGACCAGGGAGAGAGAGAAAGGTGTAGCTATCAGAATAACAGTGTTAGTCAGTGACCAGGGAGAGAGAGAAAGGTGTAGCTATCAGAATAACAGTGTTAGTCAGTGTGACCAGGGAGAGAGAGAATGGTGTAGCTATCAGAATAACAGTGTTAGTCAGTGACCAGGGAGAGAGAAAGGTGTAGCTATCAGAATAACAGTGTTAGTCAGTGTGACCAATGTTGCTATCCTACCATCCACTATGCTACACTAGATGCCTCCACAGTATAATGAGCCCCCCCAACAGTCAGACACCCATTTCACACATGGATGGCAGCGGTGATGGGAAACATATGTTGGTATTGATATAGAATTATGAGCATCGAGTTCTACATCCTGTAAGTCATATGAAATGGCATCATAGAAGGCTGTAAGATGGTGTTGGAGAGAGGGAGAGAGGGAGAGAGGGAGAGAGGGAGAGAGAGAGAGAGATCTGCTGACTGCACTCAATCATCACCTGATTATGCAGCGAGAACAGAACACACTGCTCACTCATTGTCCGTCTGCAACGTGTGTGTGTGTGTGTGTGTGTGTGTTAGTGTGATAGACACGTTGTCATCAACAGACATTTTCTTCATCTTCCTCTCCTCACAAACACATCCTCCTCTTCCTCTTCTTCTCCTCTTGCACATTCGCTTTTTCTGTTTTTCCAGACTGACAGTGCTGTGGCGTATGTGTTCTGTGATGATAATGAACATAGTAGGTACTGTAAGGTATTGGGTTAAGGAATCTACAAGAGGACACTGCAGTGGATAGCTGCCGACTTACCAAGTCTGCAATTAGTTTTATTTTTTAACTTTGACCTGACTTTCATTGTACTGTCATGGCCAAACGTTTTGAGAATGACAGAAATATTATATTATATAATTTCCACAAAGTTTGCTGCTTCAGTGTCTTTAGATATTCTTGTCAGATGTTACTATGGAATACTGAAGTATAATTACAAGCATTTCATAAGTGTCAAAGGCTTTTATTGACAATTACATGAAGTTGATGCAAAGAGTCAATATTTGTAGTGTTGACCCTTCTTTTTCAAGACCTCTGCAATCTGCCCTGGCATGCTGTCAATTAACTTCTGGGCCACATCCTGACTGATGGTCGCCCATTCTTGCATAATCAATGCTTGAAGTTGTCAGAATTTGTGGGTTTTTGTTTGTCCAACCGCCTCTTGAGGATTTCCTGGCCATGGACCCAAAATATCGATGTTTTGTTCCCTGAGCCACTTAGTTATCACTTTTGCCTTATGGCAAGGTGCTCCATCATGCTGGAAAAGGCATTGTTTGTCACCAAACTGTTCCTGGATGGTTGGGAGAAGTTGCTCTCGGAGGATGTGTTGGTACCATTCTTTATTCATGGCTGTGTTTTTAGGCAAAATTGTGTGTGAGCCCACTCCCTTGGCTGATAAGCAACCCCACACATGAATGGTCTCAGGATGCTTTACTGTTGGCATGACAAAGGACTGATGGTAGCGCTCACCTTGTCTTCTCCGGACAAGCTTTTTTCTGGAGGCCCCAAACAATCGGAAAGGGGATTCATCAGAGAAAATGACTTTACCCCAGTCCTCAGCAGTCCAATCCCTGTACCTTTTGCAGAATATCTGTCTGTCCCTGATGTTTTTCCTGGAGAGAAGTGGCTTCTTTGCTGCCCTTCTTGACACCAGGCCATCCTCCAAAAGTCTTTGCCTCACTGTGTGTGCAGATGCACTCACACCTGCCTGCTGCCATTCCTGAGCAAGCTCTGTACTGGTGGTGCCCCGATGCCGCAGCTGAATCAACTTTAGGAGACGGTCCTGGCGCTTGCTGGACTTTCTTGGGCACCCTGAAGCCTTCTTCACAACAATTGAACCGCTCTTGTTGAAGTTCTTGATGATCCGATAAATGGTTGATTTAGGTGCAATCTTACTGGCAGCAATATCCTTGCCTGTGAAGCCCTTTTTGAGCAAAGCAATGATGACGGCACGTGTTTCCTTGTAGGTAACCATGGTTGACAGAGGAAGAACAATGATTCCAAGCACCACCCTCCTTTTGAAGTTTCCAGTCTGTTATTCGAACTCAATCAGCATGACAGAGTGATCTCCAGCCTTATCCTTGTCAACACTCACACAAGTGTTAATGAGAGAATCACTGACATGATGTCAGCTGGTCCTTTTGTGGCAGGGCTGAAATGCAGTGGAAATGTTTTTTGGGGGGATTCAGTTCATTTGCATGGCAAAGAGGGAATTTGCAATTAATTGCAATTTATCTGATCACTCTTCATAACATTCTGGAGTATATGCAAATTGCCATCATACAAACTGAGGCAGCAGACTTTGTGAAAATTAATATTTGTGTCATTCTCAAAACATTTGGCCACGACATTACATAATTCTTCCGCCATCATTTCCTATGACAGCTTCTGGACATCAGACCAGCGATCACTAACCTCGATGTGGATGAGGATTTGTACTTCAACAAGGCAGAAGCTGTAGATGTAGTGCTGATTCCAGACCAGCCCCTAATCCCCGGCACAAGAGGCAGACGAGCGGGCTCCCTGACGAGACCACGTCGGCAAGTTCATTTTTATTTGATTCATTTATTTAACCTTTATTTAATTAGGCAAGGCAGTTAAGAACAAATTCTTATTTACATTGGCGGCCTAGGAACAGTGGGTTAACTGCCTTGTTCAGGGGCAGAACGACAGAGTTTTACCTTGTCAGCTCGGGGATTCAATCTAGCAACCTTTTGGTTACTGGCCCAACGCTCTAACCACTAGGCTACCTGCCGAGTTAATAAACAGCCTCTACACTCCATTCTATTGGTGAACGTACAATCACTGGAGAACAAACTGGACGAGCTCCAATCGAGACTATCCTATCCTATCAATGGGACCTGAAGAACTGTAATATCCTATGTTTCTCTGAGTCGTGGCTGAACAAGGACATGGATAAAATACATCTAGCTGGTTTTTCTATGCATCGTCAAGGCCGAACGGCAGCTTCGGGTAAGGTTAAGGAAGGAGGTGTGTGACTCTTTGTTAAAAACAGCTGGTGCGCGACCTCTAATGTTAAGTACAGTAAATCTCAAGGTTTTGCTCGTCTGAGCTAGAATACCTCAGCTGCAGACCATACTATTTACCAAGAGTTTTCATATACAGTACAAGTCAAAAGTTTGGACACACCTACTCATTCAAGGGTTTTTCTTTATTTTGACTATTTTCTACATTGTAGAATAAAAGTGATAGACTTCAAAACTATGAAATAACACATATGGAATCAGGTAGTAACCAAAAATGTGTTAAACAAATCAAAATACATTTTATATTTGAGATTCTTCAAAGTAGCCACCTTTTACCTTGATGACAGCTTTGCACACTCTTGGCATTCTCCCATGAGCTATATATTTGTTTAACACTTTTTTGGTTACTACATTGTTACATATGTGTTATTTCATAGTTTTGAAGTCTTCACTACTATTCTACAATCTAGAAAATAGTAAAAATAAAGAAAAACCCTTGAATGAGTACCCTTGAATGACTGAATGAGTACTGTAGCTGTCTCCAAACTTTTGACTGGTACTGTATATTTTTCAGGGCTGTCTATTTACCACCACAAACCGATGCTGGCAATAAGACCGCACTCGACGAGCTGTATAGGGCCATAAGCAAACAAGAAAATGCACATCTAGAGGCGGTGCTCCTAGTGGCCGTTCATTTTAATGCAGGGAAACTTAAATCCGTCTCTCCTCATTTTTACCAGCATGTCACCTGTGCAACTAGAGGTGAAAAAACTATAGAACAGCTTTTACACCACACACAAAAACGCAAACAAAGCTCTACCTCACTCTCTATTTGGTAAATGTGACCATAACTCTATCCTCCTGATTCCAGCTTACAAGCAAAACAGGAAGTACCAGTGATGCGCTCAATATGGAAGTGGTCTGATGAAGCTAAGCTACAGAACTGTTTCACTAGCACAGACTGGAATATTTTCCGAGCTTCATTAATAAGTGCGTCGACGACGTCATATTTTACATTTTTATTTTATTTAACTAGGCAAATCAGTTAAGAACAAATTCTTATTTACAATGACGGCCTACACCGGCCAAACCCGGATGACACTGGGTCAATTGTGCGCCACCCACGGGACTCCCAATCACGGCCGGTTGTGATACAGCCTGGATTTGAACCAGTGTGTCTGTAGTGGCACCTCTAGCAGTGAGATGCAGTGCCTTAGACCGCTGCACCACTTGGGAGCCCAACCAGAAGTATCCCAACCAGGAGTAATGGATTACATTCACACTGAGCTAAAGGTTAGAGCTGCCGCTTTCAAGGAGCGGGACACTAATTTGGATGCTTATAAGAAATCCCGCTATGACCTCCGGCAAGCCATCAAACAGTCAACATGTCAATACAGGACTACTACGCCGGCTCTGATGCTCATCAGATGTAGAAGGGTTTGCAAACGGTCACGGATTACAAAGAGAAACCCAGAAAAACTGCTCAATGACGCGAGCCTACCAGACAAGTTAAATTCCTTCAACGCTCGCTTCGAGGCAAGCAACACTGAACCATACATGAGAGTACCCGCTGTTCCGGATGACTGCGTGATCTCACTTTCCATAACATTCACAAGCCCGTGGGTGCAGACGGATTACCAGGATGCATTCTCAGAGCATGCACCAACCAGCTGGCAAGTGTCTTCACTGACATTTTCATCCTCTCCCTTACCCAGTCTGTAATCCCTACATGTTTCAAGCAGACCACCCTAGTCCCTGTGCCCAAGAACGCCAGGGTAATCTGTCTAAATGAGTATCACCCGAAGCAGTCACATCTGTAGCCATGAAATGCTTTGAAAGGCTGGTCGTGGCTCACATCAACCCCATCATCCCGGATACCCTGGCCCCACTCCAATTCTCATACTGCCCCAACAGATCCACAGATGACACAATCTCTATTACACTCCACACTGCCCTCTCCCACATGGACAAGAGGAACACCTACAAGAGAGTGCTGTTCATTGACTACAGCTCAGCGTTCAACACCATAGTGACCTCCAATCTCATCACTAAGCTCAGGACCCTGGGACTGAACACCTCCCTCTACAGCTGGATCCTGGACTTCCTGACGGGCTGCCCCAGGTGGTGAGGGTAGGCAACAACACATCCGCCACGCTGACCCTCAACACGGGGGCCTCTCAAGGGCGCATGCTAAATCCCTCCTGTACTCCCTGTTCACCCACGACTGCGTGGCCGCGCACGACTCCAACACCATCATTAAAGCTGTTGACGACACAATGGTGGTTGGCCTGATCACTGACGACGATGAGACAGCAGTGCGGTGCCAGGACAACGACCTCTCCTTCAACGTCAGAAAGACAAAGGAGCTGATCGTGGACAACAGGAAACGGAGGGCCGAGCACGCCCACATCCACATCGACGGGCCTGTAGTGGAGCAGGTCGAGAGCTTCAAGTTCGTCAGTGTCCACATCACTAAGGAATTATCATGGTCCACATATACTAACACGACAACACCTCTTCCCCCTCAGGAGGCTGAAAAGATTCGGCATGGGCCCTCAGATCCTCAAAAGGTTCTACAGCTGCACCATTGAGGGCATTTTGACTGGCTGCATCACCGCTTAGTATGGCAACTGCAATTGGCATCAGACTGCAAGGCACTACAGAGGCTAGTACGTACGGACCAGTACATGGATGGCAGGGCCGAGCTCCCTGCCATCCAGGACCTCTATACCAGGCGGTGTCAGAGGAAGGCCCTAAAAATTGTCAAAGACTCCAGCCACACTATATACTGTTCTCTCTGCTAGCGGTACCGATGCACCAAGTCTGGAACCAACAGGACCCTGAACACCTTCTACCCCCAAGCCATAAGACACTAAAAGGTTAGTTAAATAGTTACCTAATAGCTACTCTTAATATCTGCATTGACTCTTTTTGCACTCTCTCTCGACTCATCAGATAAGCTGCTGCTTACTGTCTATTATCTATCCTGTTGCCTAGTCACTTTATCCCTGCCTATATGTACATATGTACCTCAATTACATCGTACCCCTGCACATCGACTCAGTACTGGTACCCTGTGTATTTAGCCGTTATTTTTACTCATTGTGTATTTATTCCTTGTGTTATTATTTTTCTATTATTTCTATTTTTTCTCTCTGCATTGCTGGGAAGGGCTGCTAGTCTACACCTGATGTTTACGAAGCATGTGACAAATAACATTTGATTTGATATGACTGGCTCTATTAATTTGGCCTTTGAAGATGAACAGTGCAGTGTCTGTAGATGTGGAATGAAAAGCGAGACAAGAGAAACAAAACAATAGAGGGAAACCTGAAAGAGATGAATATGTACAGGAGAGAGGAAGAGAGAGACAGATAGTATAGGTGTGGAGAGAGAGAGAGAGCGAGAGAGAGAGAGTGAGAGAGATAGAGAAAGATAGAGCAAGAGAGAGAGCGAGAGAGAGAGAGTAGGAGAAAGAGAATGGGAAGGTGGGGGCCGGGGCATGTGGAGGGGGAGGTTGGTGGTGAGGAGTGGAGGGGAAGGAGGACGAAATGAGACCACATTTTCTTTGGCAATCTCCCTGTTTCTGCTGCAGGTGCTAGGCCATTTCACTAAAGCAGGCCAGACGAGAATGTCATTAGTTCCTAAGCCCCAGGTGAATTTGCCACTGTTCCACATGATTAACCCAGATAATTGTGTGTTGATAGCGAGCATGGTCGATGGAATAAAATTTTCAAGCCCAGATTCCTAAACAAACAGTCAGCAGCGAGCTAGCGAGGGAGCGGTGGCGAGCAGGGGGGAGACAGGAGTCAGAAGGAGCGTGCCACTTGTGATGCTGGCTGCGTTCAGGTGCCAAGGTTTACAGAGAGGAGAAGACACTTCCAGAGGTTTCTAGAAGTACTGGGCAGCATGCAGGGTCAGACAGGGAGAGAAAAGGACTAAGAGTACCAGAAATCAAAGAAAATGTTTTTGCATTTGTTGAGGCATTTTGTACTGTACATTCTTGGCAGCGAGATATTTTTGTGACTCTTGGTTTTATATATTTAGCCTTTATTCAAACCAGGCTGTCCCACTGAGATGTCCAAACCAGGCTGTCCCACTGAGATGTCCAAACCAGGCTGTCCCACTGAGATGTCCAAACCAGGCTGTCCCACTGAGATGTCCAAACCAGGCTGTCCCACTGAGATGTCCAAACTCTTTTTCTATGGTTCCAACTTACACTTGTCAAAAATAAGACCACATGACAGTGGTGAATAGCTCTGAAAGTTGCTGAATAGGATTATAAACATGATACTTTCATTATTTGGCTTATCCATTTCCTGGTACAAAGCACTGAGTCTCATTAGCTTCATCTGGAAGGTGAGAAAAATCACTGGGAACTGAGAGACTACCCCAGTCTGCCGAGTAAACGAAGACAGGAAACAAAGTATCAAGGTAAAATCAAAAAAACGGGATCATCACTGACAACATATTATTTTTTGCAGATTATTACAGTAGTATGACTATATTATTGATGAGCATGGGCAAAAGCTACGAACAATCTGGTTTTCATCATACATATAGCTCTTATAGTATAGCTATATATTATATATGTAGTACGTTTCTGCCTTTCTGAACAGTAATGTAATTTCCTGTCGTGCCCTAGGGTTGATGGGAAACACATCCTCCATCCCATTCCCCCTATCTCCCTCTCCCCTCTCACACCCCTATCACCTGGTTTGCCCTAGTTAGTCTCATCTATTCACAGAGAAACAACATGGCCCTTGCGCGTCTGTTTGAGTCAGATTGTTGAGTAGGCTAAATTAGCTAGCGGAACTGAAAGTGAAAAAAATTAAAATACAACTAAATATCTCTCACACTTTCTGCTGCTTCTCCTTCATTTTGGCAGAAATTCATTTCCACTGCAGTGCTCGCTAGCTGTAGCTTATTCTTTCAGTTCTAGATTAAGAACCATGAGCCTTCTAGGTTTTGTATTGAAGTCGATGCACCCAAAGGAGGACGGGAAATAGCTGCCCTCTGGTTACACCATGGTGATACCCTACAGAGTGCTGTTGAATGGAATGGATCCGACAGATAGGCCAGCCGTGCTTCTATCTCCTAAGCAATTTTGTAGTATTTTGTTTTTTATGTATTATTTCTTACATTATTAGCCCAGAATATTAGCCCTGCAACAGCAGGGCTCTCCAGAGGGTGGTGCGGTCTGCCCAATGCATCACCGGGGGCAAACTACCTGCCCTCCAGGACACCTATAGCACCCGATGTCACAGGAAGGCCAAAAAGATCATCAAGGACATCAACCACCCGAGCCACAGCCTGTTCACCCCGCTATCATCCAGAAGGTGAGGTCAGTACAGATGCATCAAAGCAGGGACCGAGAGACTGAAAAACAGCTTCTATCTCAAGGCCATCAGACTGTTAAATAGCCATCACTAACACATTAGAGCAGTGGTTCTTAACCTTGTTGGAGGTACTGACCCCCACCAGTTTCATATGCGCATTCACCGAACCCTTCTTAATTGGAAAAATAAAATTCAAAACATAGGTATATATTTTACTGGTGCACAAAATGAACCGTGCATCAACATCAGTGTTCAAAGAACAAAACCATTAAAACATGATTTTCACACAAAAACAAAAACATAATAATGAATATTTACTGCAAATCAGTGTGACTTCTGCTGTTGCCTTTCAGAGACCAGTTCAGAAATGCGCGGCTTCACCTTGGCAAGTGCCACTCTCATGTCATTTTTGCAACAAAGTCGGTTCCTTTTCTTCGTTTTTATGTCCAGCATCCTCGAAAAGGATTGCTCGCAAAGATATGTTGTAACAAACGGTATGAAAATCTCCAGAGCTTTCTTAGCAATAACAGGGTACGTTACCATTTGTTGACACCAAAACGTTGAGAGCGTTGTTGTTCTGAAGAGTTGCTGTTGAACCTGGCTCTGCTGAATTTCAATGATTTCATCGAGGTATTCATCATTGACATCTGTTGTCTCAACACTAAACGTGAACGGCTGTCTCACCCATGCTGGATATGACTCTCTTGTAGGGAAGTATCCGTCGAGAGACTTTGCAAGCTCATCTAAGTGCGTGGCAATTGCTTGCTTCAGTTCCGCGGGTACAGAAATGTCTCTGATTCCAGATACATCTTCGATCTTACTTACACAGTCGTCCAGCAGGGGAAAGTTTGCGAAGTTATCGTTCTCTGTTCGTCGTTTCCATAACGGTAGCTTTTTTTGAAAAGCCTTCAGGTTTTCTTCCGCTTCGATGATGTTGACTCCACCGCCCTGCATCTGTTGATTGAGATGATTGAGAGCTGCGAAGATATCAGCCATGTACGCTAAAATGAGAATGAACTCAGAATTTTTTAAGCAATCTGCATGACGATGTTGGTGCTCTTGCAAAAACAGAGCTAATTCCACACGCACGGCAAAAACACGATTCAGCACCTGTCCCCGGGATAACCACCGAACGTTAGAATGGTACAGAAGTACCTCGAATTCAGAGCCCATTTCTTTACACAGCTCACTGAAGATGCGGTGCCTCAGAGCACTATTTCGCACATAGTTCACGCATTCCAATACAATTTTTAATACTTCTGCCAGTTTTGGAGGCAAGGTTTTTGTTGCCAACGCATGCCTGTGCAGAATACAATGCGTAACAATGATGTGTGGTGCATCGGCTTTCACTAGCGCACCAAAACCAGACTTTCTTCCCAGCATGACTGGAGCTCCGTCCGAACAAACTGCAGAAACCATATCCCACGAAAGATTGTTGTCTTTGAAGAAGTCATCCACAAGTTTCTTCACATCGGCTGCCTTAGTTGTTGTCGTAAGAGGCTTACAAAATAAAAAATCTTCCTTTATCACGTCGTCTTTCACATAGCGCACAAATACAGCAAGCTGGCTTAGATTGGAAACGTCTGTGGTCTCGTCGAGTTGAAGGCTGAATTTTGCCGGGCTTGAAATCAGATCTGCAACTACTTGAGCCAAGATGTCTTTGCTCATGTCCTCTATTCTGTCGCTAATGGTGTCATTTGAAAGAGGAATTTGGGATAACTTAACTTCAGCCGCTTTTCCCAGCATTATATTCGCCATCTTCAACACAGCTGGTTTTATGAGTGTTTCACCAATGGTGTGTGATTTGCCCTACTTTGCGATCAGGTAAGCAACTTCGTACGATGCTGTGAGGATCGGTTTGTTGATGGGTACAAAGCCGAGAACAGGCAGAGTAGCCTTTTCATCGAATCTGGCTCTCTTCACCTTGAATTCAGCGAGCGTTGTATTCTTGTATTGTCCATCCCCATGCAGCTTAAGGAAGTGTTCTCTTAGTTTTGCCGGTGCTAGACTAGAATTGCTCAACTTGGCATTGCAAATCATGCAGTTAGGACGCTGACTCTCATCACATTCCGTTATACATGTGAATCCATATTGTACATATTCGTCTGACCACTTTCTTTTTTTGCTCGACATAGTTAGTATGAAGGGATTAAAATATTAATAAAGAAATCACACGACGTACCATCACGACAGTCACAATTCGACTACTGAGCGCGCCAAATTCCCTGCAGCACAGATAGGCCAAGCGATGTTGCGTGATCACCTGCAGCCAATGATGGCCAAGCGGGGCGTGTCATCACGAATCATATGAGTCGGGTGTGTGTCTTGACCTCCGCCGAACCCCTGAGACTGACTCACCGAACCCCTGGGGTTCGATCGAACCCAGGTTAAGAACCACTGCCTTAGAGGCTGCTGCCTATATTCATAGACTAGAAATCACTGGCCACTTTAATAATGGAACACTAGTCACTTGAATAATGTTTACATATCTTGCATTACTCATCTCTTATGTATATACTGTTTTCTATACTATTCTACGGTATCTCATTCAGTTAATAATGCTAACACATCTTGCACTACTCATCTCTTATGTATATACTGTTTTCTATTCTGTTCTACTGTATCTTAGTCTATGCTGCTCTGACATTGCTCATCCAAATATTTATATATTCTTAATTCTATTCATTTACTTTAGATTTATGTGTATTGTGGTGAAATTGTTATATTGTCACGAGTTGGCCCCTCTCCTTGTTCGGGCAGCGGTCGACGTCACCGGCTTACTAGTTACCACCGATCGATGTTTCCCTGTTCGTTTGGTTTTGTCTTTATTGTGTACACCTGTTTCATATTCCCTGATTATGTTCATTATTTAACCCTCTGCCTTTCCTGTTTGTCTTGTCCGTGATTGTTTCCTGTTTGTCTTGTCCGTGATTGTTTCCTGTTTGTCTTGTCCGTGATTGTTTCCTGTTTGTCTCGTCCGTGATTGTTTCCTGTTTGTCTCGTCCGTGATTGTTTCCTGTTTGTCTTGTCCGTGATTGTTTCTTGTTTGTCTTGTCCATGATTGTTTCCTGATTGTCTTGTCCGTGATTGTTTCCTGTTTGTCTCGTCCGTGATTGTTTCCTGTCTTGTGGTTGTTGGAGGTGTTTCTCCCAACCATGTTCTTTTTCTGTGAGAAGTTTATTGGAAAGTTGAGTAAACACGTTTTGTTTACACTCATCACTGTGTCCTACGCCTGACTCCGCTACTTCTCATAAGAAACCATTACATAGATATTACTTGTTAGATATTACTGCACTGTTGGAGCTAGAAACACACGTATGTGACTAATACAATTTGATTTGATTTTGAGGCTACTTTAAACCTTAATTATAATCAGTTATTTGGTGACGTGAATATATTTAGTATAGTCTTATCTAAAAAATTATAACTTTATAAATGTTTCCCTACTTTCATTTGTATGAAATTCATTGAGAAGGATGGTCCTTCCCTTCCTCTTCTGAGCCTCCACTGCTTTGTCATTAGTTCACCTAACCTGCAATGTAATCTCTCCTAACCTTTGTTGTTATGATGCAACAAGCATCCTGGTCTCAAAGAAAGACGCATAATACTAGACATCCTGCAAGATGTATGATATGTTACATCATCCAATTCGTATGAAATTGTGCGACCGCTATTCTGTTCGTAACGTAACGTAACGTAACATATTGTCATTACGTTGCCCTCTTTGGACACTGCAAGCACCATCCCCCTACCTCTGCACCATCTCCCTCTGTCTCCTACACCCAGGCTGCTGTGGTCAGAAGAGGTCGTAAATTCCTGGAGGAGACTATCTCCTCGTGGCCACAGTATAGAGAGAGAGTGAGTTTTCATAGAGAGAACAAAGGAATTTCTTCCACCTCACAGAACTGGAGAACCAAACGACATTTATGTTCTGGAGAAGGTATAAAAGATCGGTGAAGAATCCAGCTACGAACTGGTCCGTTTGGTACAATTTTGTGAAACTCATGAGAGACAATACCGCCACATTACCATAACCATGTTTATAGAAGAGTCTCAGTTATGAGACTTACATCTAATGGTTGTATAAAATGAATGAATAAGGATGAAGCTATTTGTAAGATGATGGGATGCTATGTAATGATGTTAATGTGAGAGAATTGTATTTTTGTTTAAAGTTTCACTAAGTCATTGGCATGCCCCCAGGGGCACAGACAGGACCTGGCGTCATGAGACAGCCTTTTTCTATGTGTCACGTCCTGACCAGCAGAGGGAGCAATTGTATTAGTTTTGGTCAGGACGTGGCAGGGTTTTTGTGTGTTAAGTGTTGTGTTGGTGATTGGACTCCCAATTGAAGGCAGGTGTGTTGAGTTGCCTTTGATTGGGAGTCCTATATAGTAGTGTGTGTTTTTCTTTGGGGTTGTGGGTAGTTGTTTTTGCACTGCGTTTTGTGAGCCTGCAAAACTGTTCCTGTTGTCGTGAGTACTGTTTATTGTTTTCCCTGTGGATGCTTTGCGTGTTTTCATTAAAATAATATGAGTATCCACATACCCGCTGCGCCTTGGTCTTCTCTCCACTACGACACATGTGACAGAACTACCCACCACAAAAGGACCAAGCAGCGGAAGAGGAGGGAGCCACAGCAGAACAGCGTGGATGGATGGACTTGGCAGGAGGAGCGAAGATTCTGGGAGGACAAGTTAAGGGAGTTAAGGGAACCCGAGAGGCAGCCCCAATCATTTTTTTGGGGGGGGGGGGCACAAGGGCTGTTTGGCGGGGCGAGATTGGAGCCCCAGGCCAGCTCCCCGTACCCTTGTAGGGCAGAGACAGACTGGACAGGTCCCGTGCTTTGGGGTTGGGGCTCTGGTGAGGCCTGGGATTTTCAGGCCGGTAGGCACAGTACCAGCGCCCCGCATGTGCCAGGGTGAAGTAAGCATCAAGCCTGAAGGGGTGATGCCAACCCTGCGCTCAAGACCACCAGTGCGCCTCTACGGTCCGGTGTTTCCCGCTACACGCACTAGCATGGAGGTGCGTGTCTCCAGGCTGGCACGTCCGGTACCAGCCCCACGCATCAGGCGTCTAGTGCGTCAGCCCAGCCTCGCCAGTCAAGAGTCGCCAGAGCTGCCCGCCAGTCAAGAGTCGCCAGAGCTGCCCGCCAGTCAAGAGTCGCCAGAGCTGGCCGCCAGTCAAGAGTCGCCAGAGCTGCCCGCCAGTCAAGAGTCGCCAGAGCTGCCCGCCAGTCAAGAGTCGCCAGAGCTGCCCGCCAGTCAAGAGTCGCCAGAGCTGCCCGCCAGTCAGGAGTCGCCAGAGCTGCCCGCCAGTCAGGAGTCGCCAGAGCTGCCCGCCAGTCAGGAGTCGCCAGAGCTGCCCGCCAGTCAGGAGTCGCCAGAGCTGCCCGCCAGTCAGGAGTCGCCAGAGTGGCCCGCCAGTCAGGAGTCGCCAGAGTGGCCCGTCTGCCCGGAGCTGCCAGAGCTGCCCGACTGCCCTCCAGAGCTGCCAGAGTGGCCCGCCTGTCCTCCGGCCCAGCCCGAGTGGCCCGCCTGTCCTCCGGCCCAGCCCGAGTGGC
The DNA here is from genome assembly GCF_901001165.1 of Salmo trutta. Lineage (NCBI taxonomy): Eukaryota > Metazoa > Chordata > Actinopteri > Salmoniformes > Salmonidae > Salmo > Salmo trutta. The sequence continues at coordinate 52,493,350 of NC_042962.1, read as the reverse complement.
CCGCCTGTCCTCCGGCCCAGCCCGAGTGGCCCGCCTGTCCTCCGGCCCAGCCCGAGTGGTCCGTCTGCCAGGGTCAGCCCGAGTGGCCTGTCTTCCCGGTGCAGCTATCGGCGCCACCGAAGTGGGCGACGCCGAAGGTGGAGCGAGGTCCACGTCCAGCACCTGAGCCACCTCCAGGATAGGTGGGTTGGGGAGGGAGGGTGTAGCACAGTGCCGTCATTGACGGCAGCCACCCTCCCTTCCCTCCCTTATTGTTTAGGGGTTATTGTTTATGGGTTTTGTTGGGGTATTGGGGATTTTTTTTTGTGTGTGTTTTCTTTTGTAAGGTGCATTCCGGGGTCTGCACCTTGGGGGGGGGGGGGGATACTGTCACGTCCTGACCAGCAGAGGGAGCAATTGTATTCGTTTTGGTCAGGACGTGGCAGGGTTTTTGTGTGTTAAGTGTTGTGTTGGTGATTGGACTCCCAATTGAAGGCAGGTGTGTTGAGTTGCCTTTGATTGGGAGTCCTATATAGTAGTGTGTGTTTTTCTTTGGGGTTGTGGGTAGTTGTTTTTGCACTGCGTTTTGTGAGCCTGCAAAACTGTTCCTGTTGTCGTGAGTACTGTTTATTGTTTTCCCTGTGGATGCTTTGCGTGTTTTCATTAAAAGAATATGAGTATCCACATACCCGCTGCGCCTTGGTCTTCTCTCCACTACGACACGTGACACTATGTCCCGAATAAAACCCCCACCAAGGTTTTCTATCACCAGACCAGCTTACCTCGATAATGAGAGGGTCAAGGTTTGAGAGAAGACCAGCTTACCTCGATAACGAGAGGGCCAAGGTTTGAGAGGAGACCAGCTTACCTCGATAACGAGAGGGCCAAGGTTTGAGAAAAGACCAGCTTACCTCGATAACGAGAGGGTCAAGGTTTGAGAGAAGACCAGCTTACCTCGATAACGAGAGGGCCAAGGTTTGAGAGGAGACCAGCTTACCTCGATAACAAGAGGGCCAAGGTTTGAGAGGAGACCAAGCTTACCTCAATTACGAGATGGCTAAAGGTTGCAGACCATGCATTTCTCTTGCTGAACTTTTAACCATACCACGTGGTTAAACTCTTAGACTATCGATACCGACAGAATAAGAACAAGTCTTTGATATTAATTACTAGTCTGCAGCTAGGAATTCGGTATCATTGAACGCGAAGACCGACAACTGCCGAAACAGCTATTCTATACCGACATGAATGAATGTTACTCTGAACTATCCATTCTAACCACGACAGAGAGAGAGAGAGAGAGAGAGAGAGAGAGAGGGCGCACAGACTCTCCAACAGAAACAAACTTTTCAACAGAGATCCCGACGACACACTGAGCGTAAATATATATATATATTGATTGCAATTGTTCCCGAATGAGTGAGCGTTCATGTGCAAAGGATTAGCATTTCAATTGTTATAATATTCAACTCTGTAGTGTCTCCTCAGTTGACCCCCCCACTCCCCTTTTGTCTAACAAGCCGCCATGCCGGTTTAGCACACTAGGGCACATTCCCCTATCATTTCCTTGTAAACATATCTACTGTTTGTTATGCATTTCTGTGAATTACCTAGTTAGTAAATAAATGATTTTAAGACAATTGATGTATGGATGACTCATAGTGAAGACTGGGTTCGTGCAGATAACCAACAATTTACGACGTTTGGAATGAGACTAACGTGAGGAAAATAATAATTCATTAATTCGAAGACTAATTGATCAGATATTAAAATATCTGAAAGTTATATTAGGAAAATTATAACTTTGTAATCTGAATATTTTCCTTGGTGCCCCGACTTCCTAGTTAATTACAGTTACATGATTAATCAGGTTAATCGCGTAATAATAATTACAGAGAGTTATTTGATAAATACGTCTTCAGTTTTAATGATGCCAAAGACACGACAATATACTAAATGGAGGGATAGAAATGTACATCCTGAATCGTACGAATTGCCCTGAGGCCGGGTTGTGCCCTTTGTAGAGCCCAAGATGGCACGTCAACAAAACAAGAAGAGAAAAGAGGCCCCGTTCAGCATGGTGCAACGTTACAGTGTGTTCAAACAGAACTGTATTGTATGGTATAGAACACATCTGATTCTCAACCTGCAACGTTTTGAACAATTTTCCTGACTGAATACAATCCTGGGCTGGAAGACAAACTCTAGCATGGGATCCAAGATGGATGTTTTTATTAGTTCATTGAGAGTATCTTGGCATCCAAGCCATCTCTGGTTCCAACAGTTTCTCCACGCTACAGTATGTTGTTAGAGACATAACACAAGTCGTTATGCTGTTAACGACAGGTTTAAAACAGATTACAAACATCTCGGCTTCGAGGGAACAAAACAACAGATGCCATATGTGTTAAAACAGGGATCTAACCCTATTGATGTTGTTTTTACGATGACTTAAAACAGAGACATACAGTACGTTGTTGGGCTGAGACTGGAGAACACTCGGTCTCAGAACGCTCTCTCCAAGGCTTGGTGGGGGGAATGTATAAAACAGCATCAAAGAGGGCGGCAAACTCTATATCTCCTGCTCTGTTCTCGCTGCCTCTAAGAAAGTCGGGAGAGAGGGAGCGAGTCGACAGCCAGCCAATCCCCCTGGTGCATTCTGGGAGTTCAACCTGGCAGGAGAAATTAACGGCGGCGCTAAGTGAAAGGGATAATCCCTCCCTCGTTCCACAGAGGAGCGCTAGCTGCATGCCAGCTGGATGCAACCACTGATCTCTGTGTTTTCCGATTCCCTGTTCCAGGTTTATTTATTAAGAGGATTAGCTGCTCTATGTAGACAGCCCAGAAAGGGGTCTGAAGCAGGGCGGAAGCCGTTCCCACATGCAAGGGGTCAACACTCTCAGAGCTCTCGTACTGTCCTGCCATTGGCTTCCGGCCCAGGCTGAGCAGGGGCCAGGTGTGTGGTTAATGTGAGGTGGGTACACTGGAGGGCCACTGATAAAACCTACCTGCTTTCTGTACCCCCTTTAAAAGAGTTGACCCGGAAAATCCGGAAGATGTTTCACAGATACCAGATACCCACTTTTGAATCGCCACACAGATGATGGATGCCAATAGCACAAGATGTGTTCTATCATCATTTAAAACGCATCAAATAGGTTTCATTATTCATGTGTCTCTGAACCCATTAAGCGTTTCTTTACCAACACTGTTCCGCTATAAGGCGATGCCATCCATTAAGGGTTTCTTTACCAACACTGTTCCGCTATAAGGCGATGCCATCCAAAGACATGAACACTTGAACAGTCTATCTATCCATGTCTGTTCTTCACCATTACCATCAGCAGGAAATCATTATTTAAAAAAAAATGTTTTGCCTTACTTTGACAAACTTTTCCAAGATGTTTCTCTTTCTTATTCAAAATAGGTTAATCATTTCATAGAAATTGTGTGTAAATAACGAATCATTCTGAAAACAGTAATATTTTCCTTGATTTCAAATACATATTCATGGTGTGAAACAAGCCCAAATGCATCCTGCATCATTTCCTTCTGTAGACACAGAGAGAAGCACCTTAGATTTGCTCATGCATAAGCAGCCATGATCACCAGCCTGAAGCAATGCTCATTTGCATAGTAGTGTAATAACATTATTCTTAATGTTGTATGACAAGTTTGATTCTTCTTTAGTCGTAATTAATTTCGTTTTTCCGTTTTGACTTGTGTTATGTTTTGACTGTTCTGTATCTTACAGAACTAAGATACGGCTGCATTGTGGCCCTCCAAGCTTATTGGTTTCATCTTGCAAGGTCGACATGGGACATGCAGGTATGGGAAGAGCCGCATTTTCATTTTTTGTCATTGTCCCCCTGTCCCCTCCCCTGTCCCCCCTGTCCTCCCCATCCCTCCTTTCCCTCTGTCCTCTCCATCACTCCTTTCCCTCTGTCCCCTCTGTCCTTACCATCCCTCCCTTCCTCCTGTCCTCACCATCCCTTCCTTCCTCCTGTCCTCACCATCCCTCCCTTCCTCCTGTCCTCACCATCCCTTCCTTCCTCCTGTCCTCACCATCCCTCCCTTCCTCCTGTCCTCACCATCCCTCCCTTCCTCCTGTCCTCACCATCCCTCCCTTCCTCCTGTCCTCACCATCCCTTCCTTCCTCCTGTCCTCCCCATCCCTCCCTTCCTCCTGTCCTCCACATCCCTCCTTTCCCTCTGTCCCCCCTGTCCTCACCATCCCTCCCTTCCTCCTGTCCTCCCCATCCCTCCCTTCCCTCTGTCCTCTCCATCACTCCTTTCCCTCTGTCCCCCTGTCCTCACCATCCCTCCCTTCCTCCTGTCCTCACCATCCCTTCCTTCCTCCTGTCCTCCCCATCCCTCCTTTCCCTCTGCCCCCCCTGTCCTCACCATCCCTTCCTTCCTCCTGTCCTCCCCATCCCTCCTTTCCCTCTGTCCCCCCTGTCCTCACCATCCCTCCCTTCCTCCTGTCCTCCCCATCCCTCCTTTCCCTCTGTCCCCTGTCCTCACCATCCCTCCCTTCCTCCTGTCCTCCCCATCCCTCCCTTCCCTCTGTCCCCCGTCCTCACCATCCCTCCCTTCCTCCTGTCCTCCCCATCCCTCCCTTCCCTCTGTCCTCTCCATCCCTCCTTTCCCTCCCTTCCTCCTGTCCTCACCATCCCTCCCTTCCTCCTGTCCTCCCCATCCCTCCCTTCCCTCTGTCCTCTCCATCACTCCTTTCCCTCTGTCCCCCTGTCCTCACCATCCCTCCCTTCCTCCTGTCCTCACCATCCCTTCCTTCCTCCTGTCCTCCCCATCCCTCCTTTCCCTCTGCCCCCCCTGTCCTCACCATCCCTTCCTTCCTCCTGTCCTCCCCATCCCTCCTTTCCCTCTGTCCCCCCTGTCCTCACCATCCCTCCCTTCCTCCTGTCCTCCCCATCCCTCCTTTCCCTCTGTCCCCTGTCCTCACCATCCCTCCCTTCCTCCTGTCCTCCCCATCCCTCCCTTCCCTCTGTCCCCCGTCCTCACCATCCCTCCCTTCCTCCTGTCCTCCCCATCCCTCCCTTCCCTCTGTCCTCTCCATCCCTCCTTTCCCTCTGTCCCCCGTCCTCACCATCCCTCCCTTCCTCCTGTCCTCCCCATCCCTCCCTTCCCTCTGTCCTCCCCATCCCTCCTTTCCCTCTGTCCCCTCTGTCCTCACCATCCCTTCCTTCCTCCTGTCCTCCCCATCCCTCCTTTCCCTCTGTCCCCTCTGTCCTCACCATCCCTTCCTTCCTCCTGTCCTCCCCATCCCTCCTTTCCCTCTGTCCCCCCTGTCCTCCCCATCCCTCCCTTCCCTCTGTCCTCTCCATCACTCCTTTCCCTCTGTCCCCTCTGTCCTTACCATCCCTCCCTTCCTCCTGTCCTCCTTTCCCTCTGTCCCCCCTGTCCTCACCATCCCTTCCTTCCTCCTGTCCTCCCCATCCCTCCTTTCCCTCTGTCCCCTCTGTCCTCACCATCCCTCCCTTCCTCCTGTCCTCCCCATCCCTCCTTTCCCTCTGTCCCCCCTGTCCTCACCATCCCCTCAGTGCTGAGCAGGCAGCCACTGAAGAGTGTCCCAGGGCTAACGAGTGCTTCATTGATTCATTCAGTACAAGGAGAGATAAGAGAACAAACATGAGGTGAGAGAAAGATGGAGAGAGAGAGAGAGAAAGAGGAGAGAGAGGAGAGAGAAAGAGGAGAGAGGAGAAAGGGAGAGAGAGGAGAGAGAGAGAAAGAGAGAGGAGAAAGAGAGAAAGAAAGATGGGCTTTGAGTTCTTCTGCAAAATATTGAATTCAAGTTGGATAAATGTAGATAAACTTGGATTCAAAATTCCATACCTAAATGCTTAACTTGAATGGATTCTTTCTACCAAGGACTATTAAGAAAAAGCTTCCCTCTGCTACCACGAAAAGACATTCACCTTGCCACCATATTTATTTTAGCATTTTTTATTTAACCTTTATTTAACTAGGCAAGTCAGATAGATAACTATCACTCCAGTGTTTAATTGCTAAATTGTAATTATTTTGCCACTATGGCCTATTTATTGCCTTACCTCCCTAATCTTATTACATTTGCACACACTGTATATAAACTTTTCTATTGTGTTATTGACTGTACGTTTGTTTATTCCATGTGTAACTCTGTGTTGTTGTTTGTGTCGCACTGTTTTGCTTTATCTTGGCCAGGTTGCAGTTGTAAATGAGAACTTGTTCTCAACTGGCTACCTGGTTAAATAAAGGTGAAATAAAAATAAATTTAAAAAATAACTAATTATTATTTACAATGACAGCCTACCAGGGAACAGTGGGTAAACTACCTTGTTCAGGGGCAGAACGATAGATTTTTACCTCGTCAGCTTGGGGATTTGATCCAGAAACCTTTCAGTTACTGGCCCAACACTCTAACCACTAGGCTACCTGCCGCCCCTACATACAGCGGGTGAATGCAAGCATATTGCGAGACTGTGCCTCAAAACCTAACGTCTACCTGGCCCACCACTCCACCCTGGACATGAACAGCCTTTAGGACCAGGTCCACCTCTACAAGGCAGCAATCCCAACTTTTGCCAGGACGCTGAAGGACGTCACCCTCAACCGTAGCCCCTGCACCTCACACCGGAGCAACAGGGCAACGGACACCCCGCCTTGACCAGCAAAACACTATCCCAGACCTGCAAGACCCCTCCCGAAGGACCTGCACTGAGAGAACCCACACCAAGAGGACCTACACCCAGACCACAGCATCACCAGCCACAACCCAACAAGCTGAGACCACCCCCAAACAAACCCTGGCCACACCCTACCCCCAGATCAGACCTATTCCCCTTCTGCCCCTCCCCATGCCCCCCGCCCCTGCGGAAAGGACCTCAACATGACAGCAGGACATATGACCAGGCCATGAGCAGATCAACAGGTCCGACCCCCACTATTACACCCGCCCAAGCCCCATCATGCGACCTAAGAAGTATGTATCAGATGCTCAACATGCTCTGCTCACACCTACTGTAATGGTCTGGGCCTAAACCACACAAAAACAACACTAGACACTATGGAACACAAAGCTTTTACTATCTAATCCTGAAATAAACAAGGTCTGAGGTCCTCTGCCTTTGGCCTTAAGAGCAGGAACCCAGACTTCATCAAAGAAATTGGAAATACAGACATTGTCATCCTACAAGAAGTATGGTATATAGGAGTCAGCCCCACTGGTTGCCCTCTAGGTTACAGAGAGCTGGTAGTCCCATCCACCAAACAACCAGGTGTGAAACAGGGAAGAGACTCAGGGGGTATGCTAATTTGGTATAGAGCAGACCTAACCCACTCTATCAAATTAGTCAAAACAGGAACATTTTACATCTGGCTATAAATGAATAAGGAAATGATCTCAACAGAGAAAAATGTCCTCATGTGTGCTACCTACATCCCCCCAATAGAATCCCCATTCTTTAACGATGACAGCTTCTCCATCCTAGAGGGGCCCAGTGGCATGTTTCCTGGCCCAGAGACATGTACTAGTCTGTGGCGACCTAAATGCCAGAACTGGACAAGAACCTGACACTCTCATCACACAGGGGGACAAACACCTACCTGGAAGTGACAGTATTCCCTACCAAATATGCCCCCCTTAGACACAACTATGACAAAGAACCAACAAAAATGGATCACAACTCCTGCAGCTCTGTCACATGCTGGGTCTGTACATAGTCAATGGTAGACTTCGAGGAGACTCCTATGGTAGTGTCACCCCTGATCCTGCTTCCCCTTGCTGGTACTCGAGGCTGCCCGTCATTACACACACCTGTCACCATCATTACGTCCATCTGCGCTCATTGGACTCACCTGGACTCCTTCACGTTGTTGATTGCCCTCTCTATATCTGTCTGTTCCTCAGTTTTGTTCCTCGTGTCAGCATTATTGTCCTAATGTCATTTTGTTCCCCCCGTCCAGACGCTGTTCTTGTTTGGTTTGATGTCCGTTTTCCATTAAATGTTCACTTCCTGTACTTGCTTCTCGTCTCCAGTGGCAGTCTTTACAGGTAGGTACACCTACAGCTCATCCCTTGGCAGTAGTACTGTAGATGGCTTTATCACTGACCTCGAGTCTCTCAGAACGTTCACAGTCAGCCCACTATCCACCTCTATCAGATCACAGCAAAATCACAGTCTACCTGAACAGAGCAATACTCAATCATGAGGCATCAAAGCCAAAGGAACTGCACAATATTAAGAAATGCTATAGATGGAAGGAAAGTAGTGTAGAAACCTACAAAAAACAAATAGGCAACAACAAATTCAATCCCTTTTAGACAACATTCTGGACAAAAAAATTCACTGTAATAGTGAAGGTGTAAACTTGGCAGTAGAAAGCCTAAACAGTATTTAACCTTTAGCTTCCTTGTCAAATAAAAAAATTCAAGCAGACAACCTAAAAAAAATGAACAACAATGACAAATGACAATGACAAACACATTTCTAAGAAAGAAATTGAGAAACCTATCCAACCAAATATATAGAGACCCAGAAAACCTGAGTCTACGCCTTCACTATGGTGAATCACTAAAACAATACAGAAATACACTACGGAAAAAGAAGGAACAGCACGTCAGAAATCAGCTCAATGTAATGGAAGAATCCATTGAATCGAACCACTTTGGAAAACACTAAACAAACAACAACACAAAGAGTTATCTATCCAAAACGGAGATGTGTGGATAAACAACTTCTCTAATCTTTGTTGCTCTATAACAAAGAACAAACAGCAAAAACATATACATGATCAATTCCAATACGTAGAATCAGCTATTAAAGACCACCAAAACCCACTGGATTTTCTGACTACATTGAATTGAAAGGCTGGTCATGACTCACATCAACAGCATCCTCCCGGACACCCTAGACCCACTCCAATTCGCATACCGCCCCAACAGATCCACAGTTGACGCAATCACAATCGCACTCCACACTGCCCTTTCTCACCAAGACAAAAGGAACACCTATGTGAGAATGCTGTTCATTGACTACAGCTCAGAGTTCAACACCATAGTGCCCACGAAGCTCATCACTAAGGACTCTGGGACTAAACTCCTCCCTCTGCAACTGGATCCTGGACTTCCTGACGGACCGCCCCCAGGTGGTAAGAGTAGGCAACAACACGTCTGCCGCACTGATCCTTAACACTGGGGCCCCTCAGGGGTGTGCACTTAGTCCCCTCCTGTATTCCCTGTTCACCCACGACTGCGTGGCCAAACACGACTACAACACCATCATTAAGTTTGCTGACGACACAAAAGTGGTAGGCCTGATCACCGACAACAATGAAACGGCCTATAGGGAGGAGGTCAGAGAACTGGCAACAACCTCTCCCTCAATGTGAGCAAGACAAAGGAGCTGATCGTGGACTACAGGAAAAGGCGGGCCGAACAGGCCCCCATTAACATCAACGGGGCTAAAGTGGAGCGGGTCAGGAGTTTCAAGTTCCTTGGTGTCCACATCACCAACAAACTATCATGGTCCAAACATACCAAGACAGTCGTGAAGTGGGCATGACAAAACCTTTTCCTCCTCAGGAGACTGAAAAGATTTGGCATGGGTCCCCAGATCCTCAAAAGATTCTACAGCTGCACCATCGAGAGCATCCTGACCGGTTGCATCACCGCCTGGTATGGCAACTGCTCGGCATCTGACCGTAAGGCGCTACAGAGGGTAGTGCGAACGGCCCAGTACATCACTGGGGCCAAGCTTCCTGCCATCCAGGACTTATACAAAAGGCAGTGTCAGAGGAATGCCCATAAACTTGTCAGAGACTCAAGTCACCCCAGTCATTTAACTTGCTTTGGCAATGTAAACATACAGTATGTTTCCCATGCAAACAAAGCCCCTTGAATTGAATTGAGAGAGAGAAGAGAGAGAGAGAAGGAGGAGAGATGAAGAGAGAGAGCGAGAGAATCAGAGAGAGAGAGAGAGAGAAGAGAGAGAGATCCAGATTTAGTCTTCTCTCCTCTCTCTTCTCTCTTCTCTCCTCTCCTCCATGGTTATATACTGAAGGTCTCCGTTCGTTCCACCTGCAAATCGCCTCAGAAACAGAACAGGATTAAACACGCATTATCAAGTAAATGTCAACCATGGCCAAATACAGAGTGTGGTACTATTAAGAATCAGTCCACATGCATGGGTGAACAATGATTAGCTGCTACCTTATCCTCCTGGAGCTCTACACTGTGTAACACCAACTTACAGTATGGTGCTAATTTAACATTACCTGTGTGAACAGTCACACTATTGAACAGTACCTCACCAGCAGTGGCAGTCGGTGCCGTTTAAGATTAAGGAGGACAATTTTTTTTAATGGGCATTGCCTTATTTCTAATACAGCATATTGGATGACTGTCATTCATATTCCATTCACCCAGTTCACTGTAACATTGATAGGTTTAGGCTACTACATGATACTCTAATTTGCCCTGTACCCATCATGAGGTTGCATCAACCTAGCCTACAAGTTAACATTTATAATGTAGGTGCACAGGTCGAGAGAAAATTGGAGTAATCAAGGTGACACATAGTGACATATTCAATACCGCCTTGCATACTCTTGCAAATGAGAGTTTCTATTGGACAAATTCTGGTAGGTCCAGCCCCATTTTGTTCCGTTTGCTTCCATTTAAGAAACGTTTTGCAATAGAATCGGCGGAAGGAATACACCCACAGTTCACTTTCATAGTAGCCACATACAAACAGCATAATCACTTTGCTCGTTGTATAATTCCTTCTCACATCTACACGCTCTCCTCGTCTCACCTTTTCCCTTCGCTTGTAGACTTCAGCGCAAAACACAACAGCTGTCTGTGGCCAGGCGGAAAAAAACTCTCCAAGCCAAACATTCATACCATAAACGCTAACCGCTACATCATTGTCACCATATTAGCTAACATTATAGTCAACATAGCTACTAGAACTAACGCGTTAGTAAACTTGCTACAATCACGCAGTGCAGTGTACAGCAAGAAGTTTAGCAGTTACACCGGCGGGTCCTGGTGGCAATAAATAAATTAAACCGAACACTTACCTTGACTTGGAAGAGTTCCTGTGTTGGATAGCCTTAGCCAGCTTGCTAACATAAATAGCATTCCTCTCTTTTTGAGTCAGGTTGCTGAGTAGGGTAAATTAGCTAGCTGCATTAGGTAGCTAAGTAAGTGAAAGTGCATTTAAAAAAATATATAGCTCTCTCTCTCTGCTGCTTCTCCTTAATTTGTGAAGAAATGAATTTGCTCAAAACTGTTTAACCATTGTCTTTCTCTCTCTGAGTCAACAACTTACCACATTTTATGCACTGCAGTGGAAGCTACAGAAGCTGCACCTTTTGCTTTCAGTACTAGATTCATTCTCTGATCCTTTGATTGGATGGACAACATGTCAGTTCATGATGCAAGAGCTCTGAAAGATTGGAAGATGTCCTCCAGAAGTCGTCATAATTACTGTGTTAAGTCTATGGAAGGGGGTGAGAACCCTGAATCTCCTAGGTTATGTACTGAAGTCAATGTACCTAGAGTAGGACGGAAGCTAGCTGTCCTCCGGCTATACCATGGTGCTACCTACAGAGTGCTGTTGAGGCTACTGTAGACCTTCATTGCAAAGCAGTGTGTTTTAATCAATTTTGGTGACATACATATACTATAGTTGAATCTAAAAAGGATAACTTTTTCAATGTTTCACTATTTGAATGAAATTCACTGAGAAGGATGATCCACCCCTTCCTCCTCTAGGAGCCTCCACTGCTCACCAGAAAACATCTTCTCTGCTAAACACATGGTTGATTTGCCGTAGCATCTGCTGTCTTACTAAGCACCTGAGAAACACAGTTGAGGAGGTTCATGTGTACAGCACAGTACAGCTCTTCCCTGATCCAACATCTAGGGAAGCAGATGACATGTCTTAGATATCTCTGAGGAATAAGGCCACCTCTGTTCTGCCCCATATGGTGGGATGAGAGAGAGCATCAGTAAGCCACAGAACAGAGCAGTACCGGACTGGATTTCGAAACACATACATTCGGATCTACTAATGACATTGAGCCACCATGAGAGAAAAATGGGGCTTCAATAAAATGTGTCCACCAATTATCTCCAAAAGTGACTAATTATCTGTCAGAGAAGATTCTTGATTTCTTACTGTACACCTTGGTTGGTCCGTGAGTCACTGTGACAAAATATACATTTCATTCCGAAGACATGTTGTCCTTCAGGCATAGAAGAGTCCCCCTAAGTGACGGCTTCACCAGGCAACCACTCAGAGGAGGGGGGTGAGGGGGTGAGAGGGGGTTGCCTAGGACAAAGTCCAATTCTCCTTAGTGTTAGCGATAAAAATCCATCTGATTGAAATTGCGTCTGATTATGAGAGAGATAGAGGGAGAGAAGGGAGGAGAGTGGCTTGCACAATCGCTGAGGTGCTCTTTTTCCTTCTCCTGTCCTACACTTCGCCTGATGAAAGCTAATTGCGCTGTGTAGTGAGGAGGAGAGGAGAAGAGGCCGCTGTGTTGGCGGAGGAGAGGAAATAGGGGAAAGAAAAGGAGAAAGGGAGAGCAGGGGTTGGGCTAATTGGGGTGTGTGATTACACAGACTGCTGTTGGGAGGATTTAGCCAACAACAGACTCTGCAGCAGGCAACACACTGCTCTGCCATCAGGAGAGACGGAGTGAAAGGAGCAGGCGATAAAACTGATATTTTGCTAATGGTGCCACACACACACACATACACACACACCACACACACCTTCACTCCAGTCACGCTACCAGACAATACAGTGTTGTAATAGAGGAATCAGGGCAGCATGTTAGCTGTTCCTTGCTGGTCAGGTTTGGAAAGACTAACACTCTTACTGAAGATGGAAGGATCTAAACATGAGTTCAATGCTTATTTGTTAATGACCTCTGTGTTTGGCCATCTCAACAGCAGCCAGCCCCAGCCCAGACTAACAGAACAGCATGAGGTAGAACCAGCCCCAGCCCAGACTAACAGAACAGTATGAGGTAGAACCAGTCCCAGCCCAGACTAACAGAACAGTATGATGTAGAACCAGCCCAGACTAACAGAACAGCATGAGGTAGAACCAGCCCCAGCCCAGACTAACAGAATAGTATGACGTAGAACCAGCCCAGACTAACAGAACAGTATGAGGTAGAACCAGCCCCAGCCCAGACTAACAGAACAGTATGAGGTAGAACCAGCCCCAGCCCAGACTAACAGAACAGTATGAGGTAGAACCAGTCCCAGCCCAGACTAACAGAACAGTATGATGTAGAACCAGCCCAGACTAACAGACTAGTATGAGGTAGAACCAGCCCCAGCCCAGACTAACAGAACAGTATGAGGTAGAACCATCCCCAGCCCAGATTAACAGAAAAGTATGATTTAGAACCAGCTCCAGCCCAGACTAACAGAACAGCATGAGGTAGAACCATCCCCGGCCCAGACTAACAGAACAGCATGAGGTAGAACCAGCCCCAGCCCAGACTAACATAACAGTATGAGGTAGAACCAGCCCAGACTAACAGAACAGCATGAGGTAGAACCAGCCCCAGCCCAGACTAACAGAACAGTATGAGGTAGAACCATCCCCAGTGCAGACAAACAGAACAGCATGAGGTAGAACCAGCCCAGACTAACAGACCAGCATGAGGTAGAACCAGCCCCAGCGCAGACAAACAGAACAGCATGAGATAGAACCAGCCCAGACTAACAGAACAGTTTGTGGTAGTACCAACCCCAGCACAGACTAACAGAACAGTATGAGGTAGAACCAGCCCCAGCCCAGACTAACAGAACAGTATGAGGTAGAACCAGCCCCATCCCAGATACAACAGCATGAGGTAGAACCGGCCCTAGCCCAGATAGAACAGCATGCGGTAGAACCGGCCCCAGCCCAGATAGAACAGCATGAGGTAGAACCGGCCCCAGCCCAGATAGAACAGCATGCGGTAGAACCGGCCCCAGCCCAGATAGAACAGCATGAGGTAGAACCGGCCCCAGCCCAGATAGAACAGCATGAGGTAGAACCGGCCCCAGCCCAGATAGAACAGCATGAGGTAGAACCGGCCTCAGCCCAGATAGAACAGCATGAGGTAGTTGTCATTAGACAGTAGATTCAGACTGTAACAATTGGAAGGGAAACTGGACAGAACTGAGCTCCAGGGTCAACTAAAAGAAAGAGCCTATGAACTGTCCATGTAGTCCAGGGTTGTATGTTACTGACACCACAATGACCTGCTCTCTCTCTCCAGATCCATGAAGCATCCGTCTTCCCCACTATCTCACTGCTAGATGGGGCATAATATTGATCAGCGGTTCATTCAAAATGTCCCTCCTCCCCCCACGTAGCTCCTCTCCCTTCCTCTCTCCTTTTATGTTGCAGAACAAAAGCGTAACCAGTGAAAGGCCAGAGACAGGGTGAGTTAGGGACCATCGATGGTAAAAACAAAACCAAAGGGCTGGTTTGACTAAATGTCACTGGTTATTTACACTAAGAAGAAGTGTCAGTCTTAGAGAAAAGAGAACCTTGTTAAGGTGAAGACATTTATCTAAGCAGTGCTTAATCTCCAGTTAAAAGGACCTTACGGATCCCTCAACCTCAGTTCATCACTGACCACGTCAGCTGTAATACCACGAGGAAAGAGTTATCATGTCCTCAAGAACCACCACCAAATTGGAGAGCGCATTTGCCACAACTGCTAGGATTGACCAACGACCAATGAAACAATTAAATTGGCACAGAATTAACCGGCATCAAAAACGAATGTTCATTAGAGATGAAGAAGGGAGAGATGAATATGGATTTTCCCACTTGAGGCCTGTCCAGTGACCTGTTCTTGGGCCTAATCAGTGTCCCTCCCTGCTATCCCATCAGGCTGTACTGTGCCGTGGTCCGTAGAGTCCTCTCGACCCTTCTCTGTAACCTTCACTATGAAAGCTACAGGTGCTGCACGAGTGGCTTCACATCAAAGCTCCCCCACGTCCTCCTAATGAAACACAATGTTGTTGCACCAACGTTGTCTTTGAACCTCCTCCTCTTCCCGATCTGGCCCACAAAGGCTCAATTAGCCCCACTTCAGAACTCCACGCAGCGGCGACATCAGCCACGTCCTATCCCTTGTCCGCCCCCACCCCCCACTACCACAGACCCTCTTGAATCAGGCTGCAGCTTTGTTTGGGTGAATTATTACAGCATCGTCTGCTGCTGTTGCTTCTAATCAATTGAAAACCCTGGGCATCGCGATCAAGGTAACTTCTGGATGAGAGCAAACACAGGCGGATCAGAGAGGGAGTGTTATCTGTGAGATGGTGGTTAAAGATGACGAAGAGGGGCAGAGGCTAGGGTTAGGGACACCAGAACCATGTACAGATCCATACAGTACGTCCATCCATATGTCCACATGATCCCAGAAGATAATATGAGGGTGATGAATGGGTCAAAAGTGCCATATTCCTCTTGTGGAGGAAATAAATAATAACAATAATAATAATGATGTTGGCCATTTCATCACTTTGTCATAATGTCTATTAATTATAAAATATACAGAGTAGAGGTGCAATGTCTGATTGGACATTTTGAAGGACGTTCACTATTTGGCCGCTAGATGTCACTATAAGACATGGTGAAAAATACAAATCCACGTTATCTGAGTGCAAGTGACAAAGCAAAGGCTTATACAACAGAGGTATATCATGTCTACCAATATTGTAGCGTTCACATCTACTCTTTTGGCGTTCTAATATATTTATGAAGCGAAGCAAATAGCTACTCATCAAAACACTTGCTCTCTCGTAGTTAAGAATCCCATTCCTTCTATCTGAGACTCATACAAAAGCCACGTAATAATATCCTTTGGAGACATGCTGAGAATCCTACATGCGTTCTAAAAAACGTAAACATAATCTTTACAAAAGTTAGAGTTTCAAAGGATCAATCAGAAAGACTGAACTATAGCCAATGATCTGACTTGCCCCCCAAAAAAGAACATTCAGAACGAGCTACTTAGATAAATAGACAGCGCTGATTGTATAGCACATTGTGGAGATGAAGAGGAGGGGAGTGAGGGAGGGAGGGCTGTAGCAGCATACATCATTCTATCCTAGTTCTACTGATAAGAAACCCCTGGAGTTCAGAGAAATGATAAAGTCTATTGAAATGAGTCGCTGATAAGCTTTACATCTCTCCCGGTCATCACAAAGGAAAGATGGAAGACAAATTGCATACCAAAGTCTCGCTCTCTCTCTAGATTATAATTGCTACTTGTTTATGTTGTTTGAGAGTGCAACCATACAATTTGTTTTAGTGAGCGGCTGACTGCAGGAAATAACTTCTCCTTCTCTACTCAAAAACTCTGTTGGCGGTGCCCCTTGTGATACGGATCCAAGCCTGTGTGATCAAAAAGTTGCAACACCTAACTATTCCTTACAGTGAGTTCCCATAGTAGGTCCTAGATCACATCTCCCAAACAGATTGTCATTCAATCCAATTTATTCGGGGTAACCTTTTGTAAAGTGCCCATATGCTTGATTAGCATCAACACGCACATGCTTCTGTTTATCGCCATAATGCAGACACATATGGACCAAACTGCTGGAGATGGGGAGGTTAGCATCTGGAACGATAACCAATCTAATTAGATTGTAACGTAGGGCTATATAAAATAAAACGGAATCTATCCTTGCCCGTTTTATTTGACTCAGCGTATGCTTTTCTTTTTACAAAGCATTTTAAACATGCTATGCTTTATGTTGCAGTAAGATTATTTCATGTGCATTATTACTGGGCTCTATGAATGTATGGAAACAGGTGTTTTGTAGACTACTATTTACCTGGGAACTAATTATCTGTTTTGTGATTGGCCGTTGCATTATTGATGTACACACGTTATTGATACAGGAAGTGACAGACAGTTCTTCTGTTGTGTCAGATCGTGTTCAATATAAATATTTGCAATGTTATTAAAAGATGGTCAAGTGAGTTAACAGCCATATTCACTTTTCTGCCCAATGTGTGTGAGAGAAGCTGAACTAACTGAACACTCGACTGTCTCGACAGGTAGACCTATCACATTGATTGAGTTTGAACAACTTCTTCACGCACCTCCTTGCAATGCTGACTTGCACCACGAATGCTGTCTTCCCACAAAGGCGACTGATGAGGTAGGCGAATTGTTCTCCCCTCTCCTTGCAATCTTCACGGTTTGCCCCGGAATAAAACAACCTACAAGAGGCTCTTCTCCTCTTTCCCGCTCCCATCACGGCACACGAGGCGTGATTTCTCGACTCCTCCGTCCTGAATAGCGGTTGTTGTATTATCTTCTTACAAGCTAATTCACTAGGGAATATAATGATGACTTGTTATCAAGAGGTATTGTAGAGATTGTATTATCTGGGAGACCGTTGAAGGACCCTCAGGTTTTTGACTGCGGCTAATAGTTTGATATAATCACTTGAATAAAAGTAAATTGTTACTTGCGGTCTCATTGGCAGTTTCTATTCAAGTACCAAATCTTCAGGTCTAAGGGAGAATAATAATAAAATAAAAAACGTTTACAATTAAAATGTTCATTAGTCTGTGAATTTTGCTAGGAGCACATTTCCTCATTTTACTTTCCCCAAACATGCATTAGAATCCAGTTAATTGCAATAAATACATATCTCATAATTTTAGATAAACCCATGTGACATTTAAGTGCAATTCTTATTTAAATGTGAATCCTTTGCCTTCGAGTAACTGAAGGTATTTGAATAACACGAAGTCTGCATTTTACTACACTCTGAGCATGCTTTGAGAGGTTGTTTTACATAATTTCATTGACGATTGAAAAAAATGAATAAACAATGGTTTATGTAAAATGCCACAATCTAAATTGCATAGCAAGAAGAGCACATGATTAAGACACATGTTAAGGATCTATGAAGGCGGCTATCATGTCAATACTGTGAAAGGTTACACTACTTTATATAGCCTACATTGTGTATGTTCAAATGCTATTGAATTAAAATAAATCAATTATGTATGACAAAAATCCACTTAACTTGGCATTCAAGATAAATGTGCTGCACATCAATGATATGTTATCTGATACCTTAGAAACACATTAAATAAATTATTTATTTACAACATATTTAGAACACATACACACACACACACTCTCTCGCGCACTCTCTCTTGATGTCTCAATGTAAATAAGTAGTTGTGGTGACTGTGTGTTATTTGTGTACTATGGCCTATTACTGTAGGCAGTGAAACAATATCTCTTCTCCATGCAAGTTTCCCTCACTTGTTCAACAGTCATGTTTTTGGGATTCCAAACTAGAATTCTGAATAAAACAGACCATTATGCTTCAGCACACACCTGTCTAGAAAACCTGTTCACCAACTGAAATCTCTGGTAACAACATGAAGGGGTGCATCCAATGGAAGGGAGATGCTCCTATAACCTGCCGCCCTACTTCAAGGGACCGCCGCATTGGATAATTTAACTTAGCAATAAGCCTCCCCTCTATTGTTTTAATAGTGGTGGGCATGGATTTTCTTTTACCTGCTGCCAAATGACTTACATTTGCATGCTCTTTAGCAATCTGCGCTTTTCTCTGAAATAACACTCATTGCGTAATATTCAAATGAGAACGGGCCTCAGTCACTAGTACATTATGATTAGCTGGAAACCGTTTAGCATCTGCCAGCCCCTTCACTGGCTGAGCCCACATTATATGTAGTGGTACACAAAGGGTTATGGGCCATCGTTTGATGGACACGCCGCCTTTTGATTTTTAATTGTAATCCTCTCCACTTGAGGATGGTGGAAACGCCGCTGCCGTCATTTGAAACACTGCAACCGGAGATGTGGAATAATATTCAGCCCCGGCGACGCGCCGGCCCACTTCTCGTCTCTGTGCTGCAACATTAAAAGGTGTAATCCAACTGAAATGTAAATCACAGTTCTTGAAAACAAATTAGGGCGAAAGATAACAGGGCAGCGCTCTATCAGTACAGCATCAGAAGGGCTCCGTCTAGGAGGTGGGCTTTTCTTTCAGTCCCCAAATTGCAGCTAGGCCTGTTATCATGGGTAATAGTGTGCTGTCAGCCAGGTTGATTACAAGGTTATAGTAAACAATCGGCTCTAACCGCTCACTCCCGATGAATTGGAGCGGGGGGAGAGAGGAAGAGGAGCACACATCACATTCATCAAGCAGATTCAAACAGACTCGCTGCCTGTCTGCCTGGCTGGGGCCACCGTCGCAGCCTCCACCGCTTCTCTAACTCTCCTGATAATTGGCCATTCTACTCTGGTGTGATTTTTGCAGACCTTTACCTAGTTATCATGCTTCTAACCATCAAGCTGGAGAAAGCACTTTAATAGCTGCTTGAAGAGTGACTGACAAATGGTCCGGCGGTTTTTGAGAAAGCTGATTTTGAGAACTGTTGTAAGACTAATACAAATAAATAGCCAGGTTATAGACACAACCTGTGAGGATTTTGGCCTAATAACCAATTAACAATATGAAGCAACTCATTCATCATGATGTTGAGGTGCACCTTGGTTCATTCATTTGATGCCTATAACACTCTGTGCAGACTTATGGTGTATTGAAAATGCATGGAAACTGGTTTGCACAAACAGGTTTACCATGGTGGCATGGGATTATTCTGCACTGTATGGTCTTGCTGTGCCCATTACATTACTAATGCTTCTGCTTCACTGTCTTTGTTTACACTACTGCCTACTGACACTTGTCTTATTCTGATAACGGGACGGGATCAACCTGCTATTTTTACCATTCATCAATTGTATTTGACCACAGGGGAAAGGTATATTAAATGCAACCGTATGAACGTTGCACTGCTGGTTGTATTGAATTGATTCCTTAGAGCCTGTTCTGCTAGCAAAGAGTTGAAAATCAGAGGTTATCACAAACAATCCTGACAGTCTGTGTCCTGCTCCTTCTGAACTCCTCTGGTCTCACAAACAATCCTGACAGTCTGTGTCCTGCTCCTTCTGAACCCCTCTGGTCTCACAAACAATCCTGACAGTCTGTCCTGCTCCTTCTGAACTCCTCTGGTCTCACAAACAATCCTGACAGTCTGTGTCCTGCTCCTTCTGAACTCCTCTGGTCTCACAAACAATCCTGACAGTCTGTGTCCTGCTCCTTCTGAACTCCTCTGGTCTGAGAAACAATCCTGACAGTCTGTGTCCTGCTCCTTCTGAACCCCTCTGGTCTCACAAACAATCCTGACAGTCTGTCCTGCTCCTTCTGAACTCCTCTGGTCTCACAAACAATCCTGACAGTCTGTGTCCTGCTCCTTCTGAACTCCTCTGGTCTCACAAACAATCCTGACAGTCTGTGTCCTGCTCCTTCTGAACTCCTCTGGTCTGAGAAACAATCCTGACAGTCTGTGTCCTGCTCCTTCTGAACCCCTCTGGTCTCACAAACAATCCTGACAGTCTGTCCTGCTCCTTCTGAACTCCTCTGGTCTGAGAAACAATCCTGACAGTCTGTGTCCTGCTCCTTCTGAACTCCTCTGGTCTCACAAACAATCCTGACAGTCTGTGTCCTGCTCCTTCTGAACTCCTCTGGTCTCACAAACAATCCTGACAGTCTGTGTCCTGCTCCTTCTGAACTCCTCTGGTCTCACAAACAATCCTGACAGTCTGTCCTGCTCCTTCTGAACTCCTCTGGTCTGAGAAACAATCCTGACAGTCTGTGTCCTGCTACTTCTGAACTCCTCTGGTCTGAGAAACAATCCTGACAGTCTGTGTCCTGCTCCTTCTGAACTCCTCTGGTCTCACAAACAATCCTGACAGTCTGTGTCCTGCTCCTTCTGAACTCCTCTGGTCTCACAAACAATCCTGACAGTCTATGTCCTGCTCCTTCTGAACTCCTCTGGTCTGAGAAACAATCCTGACAGTCTATGTCCTGCTCCTTCTGAACTCCTCTGATCTCACAAACAATCCTGACAGTCTATGTCCTACTCCTTCTGAACTCCTCTGGTCTCACAAACAATCCTGACAGTCTATGTCCTGCTCCTTTCTGAACTCCTCTGGTCTCACAAACAATCCTGACAGTCTGTGTCCTGCTCCTTCTGAACCCCTCTGGTCTCACAAACAATCCTGACAGTCTGTCCTGCTCCTTCTGAACTCCTCTGGTCTCACAAACAATCCTGACAGTCTGTGTCCTGCTCCTTCTGAACTCCTCTGGTCTCACAAACAATCCTGACAGTCTGTGTCCTGCTCCTTCTGAACTCCTCTGGTCTGAGAAACAATCCTGACAGTCTGTGTCCTGCTCCTTCTGAACCCCTCTGGTCTCACAAACAATCCTGACAGTCTGTCCTGCTCCTTCTGAACTCCTCTGGTCTCACAAACAATCCTGACAGTCTGTGTCCTGCTCCTTCTGAACTCCTCTGGTCTCACAAACAATCCTGACAGTCTGTGTCCTGCTCCTTCTGAACTCCTCTGGTCTGAGAAACAATCCTGACAGTCTGTGTCCTGCTCCTTCTGAACCCCTCTGGTCTCACAAACAATCCTGACAGTCTGTCCTGCTCCTTCTGAACTCCTCTGGTCTGAGAAACAATCCTGACAGTCTGTGTCCTGCTCCTTCTGAACTCCTCTGGTCTCACAAACAATCCTGACAGTCTGTGTCCTGCTCCTTCTGAACTCCTCTGGTCTCACAAACAATCCTGACAGTCTGTGTCCTGCTCCTTCTGAACTCCTCTGGTCTCACAAACAATCCTGACAGTCTGTCCTGCTCCTTCTGAACTCCTCTGGTCTGAGAAACAATCCTGACAGTCTGTGTCCTGCTACTTCTGAACTCCTCTGGTCTGAGAAACAATCCTGACAGTCTGTGTCCTGCTCCTTCTGAACTCCTCTGGTCTCACAAACAATCCTGACAGTCTGTGTCCTGCTCCTTCTGAACTCCTCTGGTCTCACAAACAATCCTGACAGTCTATGTCCTGCTCCTTCTGAACTCCTCTGGTCTGAGAAACAATCCTGACAGTCTATGTCCTGCTCCTTCTGAACTCCTCTGATCTCACAAACAATCCTGACAGTCTATGTCCTACTCCTTCTGAACTCCTCTGGTCTCACAAACAATCCTGACAGTCTATGTCCTGCTCCTTTCTGAACTCCTCTGGTCTCACAAACAATCCTGACAGTCTATGTCCTGCTCCTTCTGAACTCCTCTGGTCTCACAAACAATCCTGACAGTCTATGTCCTGCTCCTTCTGAACTCCTCTGGTCTCACAAACAATCCTGACAGTCTGTGTCCTGCTCCTTCTGAACTCCTCTGGTCTGAGAAACAATCCTGACAGTCTGTGTCCTGCTCCTTCTGAACTCCTCTGGTCTCACAAACAATCCTGACAGTCTGTGTCCTGCTCTTTCTGAACTCCTCTGGTCTGAGAAACAATCCTGACAGTCTGTGTCCTGCTCCTTCTGAACTCCTCTGGTCTCACAAACAATCCTGACAGTCTGGGTCCTGCTCCTTCTGAACTCCTCTGGTCTGCTGTCCAGTCATTTGGGAGGTAGTGATAAACAGACTGCAGTACTATGTCGTGAATAAGAGCTGAGGACAGACCAGACCAGAGCGCTCTCTAACTCCCTGCTCTGATATCCTCAGCGCTACCATTATTTATCTCAATCAGCTCCTTGTTTGAGCCACTTTCAGGCAATTAAAGATAGTTGGAGTTACAAATTTGTTACAAATCAAGCTTGTTGAGATCCTGCTAAAATTGAGACAGGGGAGGGGGTGGGGCAAAGGGGTGGAGGGGGGCTGAGGGAGCGGGTGGGATTGGTTTCTGCAAACTTGCCTCTGTCCCGAGTTCCCGAGTGTGGAGGTCTGATAGTAACGAGGGGAAAAGGGTCAGTCGTTTCCTGGGCCGTCTCCATTAGCGAACAAACAGGACCATTGTGGAGCCTTTGGAAGTGATGAGGTTGCAAATGGAATCCTGCAGGAGGAAACAAAGATGAGGGGATTGTTTAGTGTAACAGGACTCTGGGGCAGGTGCCCCTCTCGGACACTTTAATTGATCTAATTTGTTACTTATACCTCTCCGATCAAGCTGCTATCATTGCTGGGCTGTCCCAAAGAGAGTCGTAGACCCGGCTGGGCTCTGCTACTGTGTCACAGTCAGAGCGGAGAACGAGAGAGAGAGAGGGTAGAGAGGTGGGGGAGACTAAGGGGAAAGAGGGTAGAGGGAGGCCAAGCTTCCCAGCCAGCCAGTCAGTGAGACCAGGACCAGGCTCTACCCTTACCGGCTTAATTTCACCAGCGTTAGTTCACCTGGCCCTGAAACGAGATGCTCCCAAATATCCCAATTACACTAGCACTTCTTGTCCTTTTGTAACAGGAATTCTCTCTGTTTTTTTTTCTGTACCCCCGAGAGCACAAAGTCCACAGTTGTCCAGTGGAGTAGCTCAGACGATGTGCTCAAGCAGGCATGTCTGTTTGACAGGAAGTTAGAGGATCGTATGTGCTTTTAATGGCCTCAATTGAACACTGTATCAGGCCACTGTTCTGTAAACTGACATTTTACAGCTGCTGTGGGTCATGTACAATGTTATTGATCTGGGCATCATGGATTCTTTAGCTGCCCGGATCTTGTTTATGCTGACATTACTGCTACTGTTTGGCAACCTTTGTCCTTTGCAGTTGCTAAATGATTGTGTTTGGCACAACGTTTTTCAAGATTGCGTCCTGTCATAAGGTTTAGTCCATTTCACATGGCTTGACTTTGTTCAGTTCCTGATATGGCGATCTAGACCATATCATCTCTGTGGTGTGACCGTACTGGGGCCGAGGCTGAGACCTGTCTCTTAGGGTTTAAGTTTGGTCTACTTTCTTGGTGCATAATGTTTGACCAATCAAGTTTCTACCCAGTTGGCCTCTGTGAGGCAGTGCTGGTTTGGCCTTTCAAGGTCGTGTGGCTTCATAGACTTCTATGCCATGTCTCTGTGTGCTTTTGGCTATTTCTGTTGGCCTTTTGTTATTTCAGCCCCCTCCTGTCAGTGTCTTAAAAGTTGTCATGAGAGGGGTGAGAGCACAACAAGCTGCATGCCCGCAGCTCCTCACGCATTTCAACTTGGCTGTCAACTGACGAGATGGGTGCAATTCACCCCAATTAGCCAAATCCTCTCAGATTTTCTAAAACAAATCGCATTTTTATTTCGCCCGCGTCCATCATCTGCCAATTTCACTGGAAGTAAGAGTGCACCAATTAATGACCGGGGTCCGGCGGCGGCACCACGCACCACCAGCCCTGCCCTCCCTGGCACTGGTGCAGCATGTTTCAAGCGTCGGGTGGCATCTTGTGAGGCCGGCTCTTCATCAACGGTAAAGCAAATGAAATGAGACTAATAGGAAGCTAGTTTCCAGGCAGCCGCTGATTAAAAGGTCTATGGAGCTCCTGAGGCATCGCCTGCGTCCAGGTCTCCTACATCACATCGGGTAGGGGAACTCTAGATGGCTCCTGTAATGTCATTTCGGACATCAGCACGTCTGTCTCCCTAAGGGCCCTCCCATCCTTCCCTCAGACTCATTTGTTTTGGGTGGTTGCTACGCGCGGCTAGGGAATCTACACTTCTTCCTTTGGGGTGTTAATTAAGGAGAGCATCCAAAATTAATCAGCAAATTCACCAGGGCGAAGGGGGATCAGTCTGAAGGCCGGGGAACAAAGTGCTCTCGCACCGTGGAGAAAGGAGCCTTCGGCTATGGCCACGGAGATAAACAAGTGCACAGACGGCGATGTGACACACAAATTCATATAAGTATATCATTTTACACTCATTTTCCTTGTCAGCTTGTCACTTTGAATTATAAAGGTTGATTCGCTTATCTGGCTAAGTGCGATCACACACGCCCGGTCATCTGAATATCATCATATGGTCAACGTCTCCAGTGAAAGAGCTAGGCTAACTGGGCTAACCAGAGTTACAGTGGAAGCTCCTCTGAAGTTAGGCCAACCTCAGCCAAACGGACAGCGACCCTTCTGAAAGTCACGGGATGTTCACTCGGCCAGCTGAAGCTTGTCTCACCGTCCAAACTCCCACTCTGCAATCCTGCATTTGATCGCCCACGTCTCAAGCAAAACACCAGAAGCATCCTCTCTGTCCCGTACTACTTTCATTCACTTTCAGTCTTTTCCTCCACCTTCAACACCTAAACATGCTTAGATGTTACTCAATTTTTGTCTTTTTAATTTATCTTTGGAGTTTTTTTTTTTTTGTAGCACAGTCTAATTAGCACAGCGCCTGGAGGCTATTTGTGACCTTTCAGTATGTAAATACACCGGCGATGCCTCTCTCTCGTTCCCCATGACAGGAGCCGGGTGGGGTGTAACACGGAGGCTCTTGGCTGGGGTGACACCACTAAGGGCATGTTTGGCAGTTAGCTATTGATATGAGTGAGCGAGGTGTTTGGTTCCGCGCTGTGGCAGCAGATTGATGGGTGACAGGTGTGACACTATTGGCTGACGCAATGCGGGGACACTGTCTCCTGTCACTTAACTCCTCTCGCTGCCTCTTCCAATGCGGAGGGAATCATGAGGCCTGTCCTTCAAGGTCTCCTGGGTGAGAGAGAGGGCCTCTCTGAAGGGGTACAGTGGCACTAGCATGAACAGGCACAGGAGGCTGCTGAGGGGAGGACAGCTCATAATAATAGCTGGAATTAAGTGAATGGAATAGTGTATATAACACAAGGAAACCAAGTGTTTGATGTGGCAATACCATTTTCATTCCATTCCAGCCATTACTATGAGCCCGACCTACCCAATGAAGGTGTCACCAGCCGTCTGTGGTGGAGAGGCAGGAAGGCAGGCTGCACCCACTGCCATCTACTGTCAGTGTACAACATGTTTCTGGATCTGACACACCGTTATCCTTTACTGTTAGGAGGTGGAAAGACCGCATGCTGCTAACATGGGTTTGGATGAGGTTCAGAATCAGCATAGAGTGGGGACATTCAGAGACACACTACTGTATGATGGACTGACTTGTTTACATGTGTATGATGTGAGAATGTATTTTAATGTAAGGTGATGCCAAAGAAAAATGTCCATCCTGTATGGACTTTAAAGTTTTCTATTTTATTCTGCTAGGGGTTTTGGCTGTGGCTTCCTACACGGTACGGCTAACTCTACCTAAAGCAGTGAAATGTTTGAATTCGCTCTAGTGTTGAAAATATATCCTTTTTTAAGTGATTATATATGTGAAAGGAAATGGCCTGCGGTGTCAGTTCATTTTCACCAATTGTTTTTCTTCATGACACCCTGAACACATTGTTACACGGCTAGTATCCATCCTATATTCTCATTAAATAGAACTATGCCAAAACAGGAAATGTGTCTGTTTTCCAGTAGGCTAATATATATATATATATATATATATAATATATTAGCTGGTCCTAGTTAAGTGGTCCACTGGGTCAGAGGGGTGGTCTGGCAGATCTGGCTGGACTATTGATTGGGGTAGAGTACAGGCCCTGCCTTCTATACAGTCCTGACCTGGCATAGGGGCTGAGGTACAACTCTTTTGACCTGATTTAGTTTGAAGTTTTATTAGTCGTTTTCTTTAGTTTTAGTTTTAAGTTTTATTAAAGTTTTATTAGTCATTTTCAAGTTTTATTAGTCGTATGTACAGGATACACATGGTATATACCGTCTAACAAAACGCTTACTTGCAGGTTCCTTCTGGACAATGCAACAAGGATAAAAGATAAGAATGTCAACGTGAAGTAAATGGCTCAGTGGAATTGAATAAACATAGTGCTGCAATGAACTGATGACAGAGTCCAACTAACAGATTCTCTGGCTACCCACACACTTTGTTCAGCTCATTGGGAGAACTTATTGAGAGAAAAAAAGTGTTTCTGACAGGTGCTGCCTTTTGAACTTTTCTTGACACCCCAAAATGGCTTGTGTGGCCTGTGTTGAATTGTGATATGGCTTTTATTCCTCTGAGACATTCTAAAGTGTTTTTACCCACATTAGCATACATTAGAAACGAGCGGTGGATTGCCAAACTACATTACTTTAAAAGACAAATGGAGATCTGCATATTGTGAATATGAACGAGGACCAGTAATATGGAATATTAATTGATGGTAATCTCCTTTGCCAGATCATGATTCTGAAATGAGCCAACTCTGACCTGTTTTAGTGGTAAATATAGTTACAGGGGGAAAAGATGTGTAGAGAGAGTTTTAACACACACATGCACACGCACGCGGCTGAATAACTTACGAGGGTTGTCATCCTTTGTACAAAAGCATAAACAACACTGCAGACAAGACACAGCCGTGTGGAAGTACCGCAGTAATGCATGAGTCGTAATTGTTTTACTTGAGCTGGCGTTTAATGTATGAATAATGTGTACAAGTGGCACGTCTCTCCTTCCATTTGCAGAGAGCAGTGGTGTATTCATGGACTGCCGGTGGTCTCCAGGGGCCGCCTCGCCCCCTTCAGCTGTATTAAATACCTCTAAAGTGTATAATTGCTGATCAGAGAGGCTGTTTGGTGTGTAACGGCCTTCTTTCTCAGAGTGGAGGATGGTGGGAGGGGAGAAGGAAGGAACGCTACACCTCAGGTATCATTTTTCTATATTTGTTCACAGCGGCTGGTTGCTGGTTGCAAGCAGTGGAAGACACACAGCGGAGTGGTTCAGTCAATGGGAGCAGTGGTGTCTCTTTACCAGGGCCTTTGTGTGGAGAACAGGTTGGGTTGTAGCATTGTGGCTCTAACCGGCAGAGCTGACATAGATCCAGTTAATAACTAAAGGCCCCCACTACACAGTGGGATCCCTATCTGCCTGCCACACTGACCTCTGAGAGGGGCTACCCAGGGGGCCTTGGTGTCCCTGTCCCCCAGTCACAATGAGGGGCATCCAGCATCGCCCTGCATCGCCCTCCACCCCCCCTCCAGACAGTGCACCTGCCCAGCTACCCCCCCCCCCCCCATCCCCCAGAGTGGTGTCTGTGTGCGGCCAGGGCCAGCATTCCACTCGGACACTGATGCAGAGTGACCAAAGTGACCGTTTCACACAAGCTGCCCTCCAGTAGAGCTGTGCTGGAGCCAGACTCAGGCAGGCAGGCCTGAGAGAACAGGGGACAGGAGGGGACACAGGATGGACATCCTTAACTGGAAGGCGACAGACTTACTGGTACATGTTTGTCTAGAAGGCCATTTTCAGGCAGCTGCCAACATATTTAAGTCATGGACATTACTGTCTGAGATCACACAACTCTATTTTATAGAATGTTCCCAACACAAGAACTGATTTTGGTAAGAGTGCTTTTAGCTTGGCTGCCCCATCATATCGGAACACTTTGCAGAAGGATTTTAAGACTCGATCATTTTATTCTGAGTGATGGTTTTAAATCCCGGATTGGAGGGCTGCTGTCCACAGATTGCACGTTTTTAAACCTGCTCTTTTTAAGTTCGGTCAGTCACTTTGCACTGTTTTAACTTCTATTCATTGTTCTGTTTCATGTTGTGCCGTGTCTCATGTGGAACTATATGTACGCTGCCCTCAGTCTTGGCCAGGGCTCACTTGAAAAAGGAATGTCGTCTCAATGTGACCTCTGGTTAAATAAAGGATACATAAAACAGAAAAGGAGAGAGACAGGGCAAAGGGAGATAAGTCTCCACAAAGACAACAGCAGAGAGCTGCAAAAAAGCTCGTCATCAGAATCACAGAATGAAATGCAAGCGAGAGAGAGAGAGAGAGATACAAGCCTATATAGAATAGCTATTTGAAATGACAACAGAGTTATAGTTATGCGTAGTGTTTAACACCACTAAACGAGTAGGGATCATATGTGACTGGAAATGATATCTGTTAATGAAGTGAAGAACATTCGCACCCTTTAGTTTTTATTATTATATTTAGCATGAACCTTTTATCTTGTTCTTATTACGTAAGTACAATGTTAATATTTACTCTAGTTGGATATTATAATATTTATTCTTTTGTTTAGTCACAAATCATATTTTGCTTGATTTCTGTCTTCTTTAATTATGAAATTAACAATTCAGATTAAGTTAACAACAATATGAAGGTCATTTATACAAATCGATACCGTAACAGATTTTTATTGTTCCAGCAAATTTGAGCCGTTTCAAAACGTTTATGGTCCAAATTGTCCTCTGAAATGTCCAAATTGTCCTCTGAAATGTCCAAATTGTCCTCTGAAATGTCCAACCAAATTGTCCTCTGAAATGTCCAAATTGAAGACCTGAGACCCAATGTTAAAGGCCAAGGCCAGTCAAATTGAGGTAATAGTACAGAATGAATAGCAGGAAACTAAAAGTTTGTTCTCAATTAAATATGAATGCTTAGAGGCAAATCCTGTCACCGTGGCAAATATTTCACTCCTTTCTGAATGTGAAGATAGGAAGCTTGAGCTAGCAGGAACGTGTTGATTAATGAAAGACAAACCTTCGCCAATTTAGTGCACATTTTCCTCCTCCCTCCCTCCTTCCCTCCTTCCCTCCTTCCCTCCTAGCCTTGTTAGTCCTCAGCCTTAGGTGGAATCATTGAGCAGAGGTTTGCTGTGGCACAGGCCCCTCTGAAAGAGAGAATAGAGCAGAGAGAGGGTTGAAATAATTTGTTTAATTTGGAGCAGCTCCCCTCGCAGCAGGTGATTATGGGGGTTGAGGAGGGTTTTGGGGGGGGTTGTGGTTGGGATGAGGGGGCTTGGTAGCGGGCGTCTCGGGTGCCCCGTGTCACACTTCACTTGCCCCAGCTGCAGACCCTTGGTGTCGGCCTGACCCCCACCCCCGCCCCCCTCTCCCCACGCGACCCTCGCCAACACAAAACCAGCTCCTAATTATCTCTGAATAGCAGTTTCATTTAACCCTAACTTGTGCTAATGGATTGTGATAGGTAGATAAGGGAAAAAGAAATAGATTCTTCCTCCTTGTTAATTGTCACGACACCCATTGTCAGATTCTTGTTGTTGTTAGACTTTTGTGCCTCCCGGTTTGACCCACAAGACCCAGACTGACCAAAGACTCCATTTGTGTGTATAATTCTCCCATAGAACAAAAGAGAGGGAAATTTAATAAGAAACAGGGTGAACCGACAACCAATTGTAGAGAACTGGCTCATTGTGAAATCTCTGTACACACTTATAATCGATTTGCAGCTAAACTTTTCCAGAGAATTCTGAGCCAGTGAAAACCCCAGATCAGTATAGGACAACAACACTATGATTCATCCCTCCTTCTCTTTCCTGGGAACACGGCAGACAACAGAACAGCAAAACAACAAACCGTTTGGCCTGATAGGCCACTGTAGTCTTCTGTGGAGGCAATGGTCGTACAGCGGTGGCAGTTGGTCACTGGAAAAGCGGTTGGTCGGTCAGTGAAGTAGGTGGAGGGCACTCGAGCTGCGGCTCCAACAGAGAGAGACTGAAGTGCTTCAGTTCAGCCGAGAGGGACGGGAACGAGGACAGAACTCGCTGCTGTGGAGGGTCGTCATTGGAAACGAGAGTGTCATCAGACAGGGCAGGTCAGGGGTCAGCTCTGGTTCTGATGAGTCCGTGGCCCCTCGCTGCCTCCTCTCTGCACATAAATGTCTGTTACAGAGAGAAAACAGTGGACAGAACAACAATAAAAATGTTACCAACTAAAAGTGGTGGTGTTCATTATTGTGGAGTATTGTATAATATCATTGTTTATTGTAAGTGGGCACTAGTACTTAGAGTGTGATAATGATTATGCTTAAAATTCTTATTCACTATAGATGACCGTAAACGTTTGGAGGATCCCGACCCAATATAGGGCCATCCATCCACTGTTATCGTTGGAGAGGCTGGACCCCTATAGCTGGACACACACTGTTTGCTCTGGCTTTACAGTCTGTGGACTTACATTACAATGTGTAGATTTAGTGATTCTGAAACAAGTCATGGGGCTTTCTAGAAAGAGAATGGCGGCTGTTCTCCCCCCTCCTGCCCCACTGGAAGCCCCCAATGTCTGTCAGACTCAGCTCCAAACAGATGGCAGGCATTCAACAGTGGGGCCCCAGCTTTGCTGAGCTAAAATACCTGATTACAATTCACCAATACAATTCAAATATGATACCGGGGCTTAGGGATAACGCCTCTGTAACAATATCATTTATTTTCTCCATGTACTCTTTATCCATGTCTTACTGGGAGAGGAGACCACAAAGCCTTCACCAAACAGATCAAACAAATAGAAGCTGGTTGGTTGTTTTCTCTGTTTGCCAGCTGGTTTATCTGTCCACTTCTAGCTTTTCTTTAGGAATGTGTAAAGTTATTTTTGTGAAGCGAAAAATGAGATTTTTATTATGTATCTAATTTTTGGGAATTGGTCTGTTGTCGTTTTGTTTTGCTACATGTCATTGTTTTAGGAAATAAGTGAATGAATAATGGAAGGAGCAATACGTATGGTTTAACTTCTACTTCTGATATGTTGTGGAATGACAGTGATGAATTAAAATGGGATGCTAGATTCATATGCATGCAGTTTATTTAGATTTGACAAATATATTCATTTTTAGCACAAAGTCATACATATACAATGTTGTGCTCTTGATTCCTATTAATGATGACCTATATTAGTGTAATCCTTTAGGCAAATGTCTTTTAAATGACATTACCATTATGAACACAGAAGTACAGTATAAATACAATATCTATTTGAATAAATTATACATAATTCTGTAATATGTTTTGAGTCTCTGACTTGTTGTTGAATACAATAGCGATACAAACTTTTTTATATTGACAAATGTAAATCATGGGTGGCTCTTTCTCTCAAGTAGGGTGAAAAGGGAGTATTTTAAGCAATCATTTATTAAGTCACAATATGTAGTGATCTCAGCTCAGTTGAATCAGATGTAGAGATTAACAGACTAAATTACAGACCAATACTTTTTCCCATGACTAGGGTTGCAAAGCTACCGGTAATTTACTAAAGTTACCATTTTGGTAATTAACAGGTAATCTATGGCAGTCAATGGTAACTTTGGTAATTTATACTTGAATAACTTCAATATATGTTCACATATAGTTTGAATTGTTATTATTTTTTTCCATGTAATGGATAGACCATATGGTTCAAGAGAAAATAGCCTAATTAATTGAATTAATCAACAATGGCATTATTTTCAATTAACTCTGCAACTCTTCCAACTATTGTATTTTTTTCACAACAACCACAAGTTTGGCGACAACACATTTACAACAAAGACATATTGACATAGTTAAATAAATTCCATTTTGTAAAACATATATAAATGATATTTCAGCTGAACACCTCATATTTAACACTAATGGTATTCACTAAATTGATAGTTTATATTTAGGATGTTTTACAGCTTTGTCATGACATGTTTTATTTGAAAAATAATGTTTGATTATTTATATATTGTACATGTGATAAGGCCACACAGAGGGCCAGAGATAATGACAGACACCTGTGAGAATCTGAAGTACCCAAAAATGCCACTAGATGTCATCTGATAAAATTACTAAACTAGCTTGAAAATTACCAAATTTCTGGTAGAAAGTTTCCAGTAATATACCCTCCCTTTGCAAACCTATCCATGACCATAAGTGGGGTTCTTTTAAAACCTGCTCTGGTGAAAACTAGTGTTGTCAGAGTTAATCACTTAACTCAAGTTAGCTTAAGAAAAATTGGTACACATTTATTTTCTCTAATTGCATAAAAATCAGTGTGTGATGACGCAGTGCACACAATATGTACTTTTTCGCTTTAGATTTCATGTACCGAATAAAAATCTAAAGTTCAATATGTTTCCATCACTTTTTAAACTACTGATAGTTTAACATGTTTGATATGTTTGACATGTGTGCTCTAGCTAACAGCTCTGAGTCAGTGTGGGTAGGCTAGTCTACATGATGACATTATTCTGGATAAGAGAGAGCATTTTTTTAATTTGTCAAATGGCAGTCAAACATTTATCATCTTGTCACCAGAATAAGACCCTCAATATGTATTGGAAAGGACTGAAACATCAAGCTCATCACCGTGCACTTTCACCACACATCATAACTTATTTCATCTGTAACCTAATAAACTGCATGGTTTCTCTAATCCTAGTGGGAGGACCACACACCCTATCATCACATGACTTCAAGTTTACTTTGATATGATGGCTATTATATCAATATTTGCGCATAAAGCCATTTCCACTGCCATTTCTCGCATAACACATTTAACAGACACAAAAAGATCCCACCATGTCGAACGGACAAAATATCTGTCAGCATTTATAAAATTGTACCAAAACTTCCTGTTTACATCACAGCTTTCGTGATAAAATGTTTTTATAAAAACTTTATCAATTTACCTGATTTGGGTTGTCGTTGCTTTGGACAAAATCAAGACGTCAATGTTCTTGTAATGCTTTTTGTATAAAACCATATTAAATTACAGCTCAATTTGAGCAAATTCTGAATTTTCCATTAATTGCGATTAATCACAGCAAATCCTGCGATTTAACTCGATTAAATGTGTTTATCGTTTGACAGCCCTAGTGAAAACACATGTTCGCCTGACACTGAAATGTCTAGTCAAGCTCCCAGGATTAAAATGT
The DNA here is from genome assembly GCF_901001165.1 of Salmo trutta. Lineage (NCBI taxonomy): Eukaryota > Metazoa > Chordata > Actinopteri > Salmoniformes > Salmonidae > Salmo > Salmo trutta. Next base: position 52,459,751 of record NC_042962.1, on the reverse strand, counting down.
GTGTCAATGCTTCAATAGTTAATGACTAGAAGATGTGCCCAGATATCCTTGCATCCCCACAGCTGTATTTGTGCCCCTACACCAAACAGTGAGTCTATCTGGGACTGTAGCTCTATCCCCCAGTTTATTTCCACCACACACGTCACTCTGTCCTCAACCTAAACACTCCTCACTATACTGTAGCACAGCATGGGTTCTGGGGGACCTCCCCCAGATTACTTTTTTGAAATTTTAAAGCAATTTTCCTACAATTCTACACTGTTTCTTAACAGGGGTAATCCATATTTGTGAACAGAACACACTTAGGTTTTATTACAATAAATTATATTGGAAAAATGTGTTTTTAATTACAATTTTTTTGTGTGTGTGTGTGTTGGGGGGGGCAGATAAATTGCTGCCCCAAATCTGCAATAAAAAGAATAGAATGTAGCTTGGTAATATGGGTAATATTTGAATGGTTTGGGCTAGAGCAGGGGTCTACAACCTTTTCTTTCATAAGAGCTACTTTATACTCATATAGAGCCTGCATATTTTGTTATTGTGTAGGCCTAATTTGATTAATAGAAACAAAGAACATAATGTCATTTGTGTTTTGGTTCTTAAAACCACACATTTTGAATAAAAAATGTTTTGTTGACACTTGCCTATTTTGAGAATCTTGCCTTTTTAAGATGTGAGAAAATATAAGGGTTTTACATTTGAACAAATCTGTAGTCTGCAGGACTAGACTACTATCAGTTCTTTGTCATTTGTCATTCTGTTTTATAGTGCCATTTTGAGCAACAACCACAGTGAGTAGGCTACATATTTCACAACAAATCGTGAAGAAACAGAATAAACCATGAAAAAGTATGAGGAATAACAAAAGTGTAGTCAGCAAGCACATTACTTGACCGTTTGACATGGACTTTTTTGGGCGTCATTGTCTGAAGCGCTGTCACATCAGTGTCACCATGAACATGTTTAAAATGTACTTGTCTCAGCAGCATACATATTTGATGCGACGAGGGTAGAAATTGCTTATTTGCTCGATATTAATTACCTTGCCGAGCAGAGCTGTTTTATCGAGATTCAAATATCCTGTGCATTTTGTGACCCAGCTTGGCTACATTGTAATCACGAAGCGGCCACAGTGCACTCGCATGTGGGGCCAGGCGAGGACTGTAACGTTTGTAACTGAATGAAAACATTTTAGCAATGTGATTTAACCGATTAATGCTGGAAAAATACTGTAGATGGCCAAAATACAGAATGGTGTGAAATGCCTGTAAAATTATTTCACAGATTTAAACATGTAATATCTACAAATTATTTCTCAGTATCTACTTGCGTGCTACACATTGACAGCATTGAGCCACCGGACGTGCAGTTTTCTGCTAAGGTGCAACTTTTGCTAGGCTGATGGAAGGGCAGGCTAGTCGGAGTCAGAGGCTGCGATACAGCGATGTTTAACCAGACATGCCAGGCTACCAAGATCATCATGATTCTTACAGGCGAAGTGAAATGATACAATGAATTTGCTCGTGGTGCACGGCACTAAAATGATATGTAACGACACCCTGAGTGCATCGGACATGAAACAAATGTAACAACAGCACAACAAAATGGATGAAACAGTGTCTTTTGCAGGTGCCTATTCATTTTAACTAGTGTTTTCTAACAGCACTGAACCAAAACAGTGGCACCTGGACGCAAAACGTTCCAGTGGTCAAATCCATTTATCTTGAGGTGATGGGAAGGGGGTGCAAAATACAATCTGTTCATTATTATATCATATAGAAAAATGGACATCAATTTTAAGCAAGACTAGCTCAACACATTCCTATCACTGAACATGACAAATGACCCAATAGATCATGACCATTTTCTGGCAAAAAAAGTGGGGGTGCAAAACCCTTATTTTGAAAGTGGGGGGCAGTTGCTCCATTGCTCAGGTTCCTGTGGTGGGTTCTGATGTGGCTATGATGTTCAGTGTGGTTTTGGATTGATTACGACTGAGGTGTTGAGGGTGTGAGGTATGTTACGATCAGTGGGGGTTTTGAGTTGGTACTAGGTGATCACTCCACCCACACCTTCTGCAGGCCTGGCCGGGCTCCTGCTCCCAACACCAAGCCGTTAGTGGCATCACAGTCTGCCCCACATCCCAACCACCAACCACCTTAATTAGCGATTCAGCTCCTTTATTTTTGTTTGGTTTCCCCTCCGGCTGCTAATTAATGCTTAATCAAAACTGCTGAACTGAGCTTGTAGAAAAATCCATGAATATTAAAATGAGCCTGAAAAAAAAAGATCTCTCGTTTTCTCTCATTTTTTTTCATAGGGAGGTTGTTGGCTCCATTTGTATTTGTTACTGTCAGAGGTTTGAGGCACTCCACGTTTTTATTCCAGGTTTTATTCCAGTAACAGTGATGGAAGATATGGAGCTATGGAGGCACTTGTAACCAATCCAGACAGAAATGAAAGGAGTTTTCCTTGACACTTTGATCTATGGGTGTTTCCATTGTAAGCATTGGATTGTTTCGAGGGTCCACCTTGTTGAAGACAGTTAAGTGGGATAGAGATAATACTCTTTTGGTTTGGAGGAATTTTAGAGGGTGAACACATGAACACATGATCCATTATTTGATCACACCACATAATCATTGTGAGTCAGAACAGTGTGGCCCGTTGTATAGTGAACGTCCATCTGTATTCTTTGACAATTTTGTCAGTAAAAGTAAGTAAAATTTAACATCTCACAAAAATCAGAATTTATATTTATTTTTAAAAGGTACTTTTTACTCAGTGCAGAAATGATGTACAAGACCAAATAAGTAACATTTGACTATTCCTATATTTCAATAGGTTGTTAGTTATTATTTCCCTCAAAAGACTAAACCTTATCTATTTTCTTCAGACATACTTAAGGCAATTATTCTTATGAAGTTTACTTATTAATTGTGCATTGTGTTTCGTGGTGACGTAATTGAACATGATTATTAATATCTCCTTGGAGGAAGACCTGACATGTTTCTTTGTGACTGATATCTTAGCAAGCGGAAAATCTTAAGGAATATACACTAACTGCTGCTGTTTATCATCTTTTATTAAAAACCATGAAATTGAAATGTATTTATTCAGATGCTAAACATTTTATTATTGTATTATTAAAAACAATTCACACAAGAAATGCTTCTGCAACACAGTTGATTTAAATAACATTCCTGGCAACACAATCATGCTCCCTCTTTAGAGAAATAAACATATGCCTATTTTTACATCAGTGACTAAATCGAAAATGGCGTTGAAGGCACCCAAATTCAAATCTTGGTGACAATTCCTCTGAAGTTACCCAAATATAATTTGACTCCTGACAAGAGGATGTAATTTCTAAAACAGAACATGCCTATCAGTGGAACCCACATTTGCATAATTCGGAATACTTCTGTTTCCGCCAGCGATGGTTTTTGACATGCCCAACTGAGAGGCATGGAGTGAGAACCGTCAATACACATGAAGTAGAGCGAGAGAGAGGGGGGCAACCATCGGAGCCATCAGAGTAAACAAAACAAATTTAGCTTGGCGAAAACAACGCTTACCCCAGCTGGTAGTCGGAGATGACCGAGGCGTACGACGGGGTTGATGCCCTGAGCAGCAGCCTTGACATTCAGCTGAGCGGTTCGGAGAGGACTGGGGGAAACAAAAGTACTCTTGGAGTTGTTTTAGTGACGGGATGACAAAAATGACTGAACTGACGATAATGCCATGTAGCTCGTTTGCTGTAATTGTTGATTCAATTTGCTAATGACTAATTTGATGTAAGTGGCAGTCACATCTCCGTGTGTTCGGGACATGGTAAAATAGACGGGAGGTGGCGTGATGGCTTGTCACGGAAGGGTTGCTCCGCTCCGCTCGCCGTTGAATATTCGATCAGAAGATCACTCTTAATTGTTTTTGATTTGTTTATTTTCTAATGCAGTGCTTTAGAACACACTCCAACGGTCATGGTTTTGACACCCCCCCTTCCCCCCTTCACTCTGTTCCCCCCACACACACACTCACATACTTTCACAAGTGGCCCTCGAACGTCCATCACACAGGCAGATGAAGGATCACTATAAGTTATTGCTGCGCATCAACAAAAGCGTTCCCTCTCTTATCCCAAAGTTCTCCTTGAGCCCCACTGAAACTCTCTGATCTAGAGGAGCAGATGAACTCCCATGCAGACACATTGGCCCTCTATTGAAAAGCACTACCTGTTGCCATGTAAACGGATTCAATCTCAAAAGTCTAAAGGAGACTATTGTTCTGAGTTGTGGTCCTAAAGGCTCATTGGCTAGTGTTTGTTCGTTGAGTGGAGGCATATTTTTATGTTGTTGCATTTGGTTGAAAGATCTTCTTTTAATATGCATGTCCAGCGTAGCCATGTACCCCAAACTAGCTCACTGTAAAGCTATTTAGAGTATTTGGTTAAAAATAACAAATGGATTGGCTTCAGCTCACAGTTTCTATCAAGATGGAAACATCTGAGACTGGAAAGGAAAGCACACTTCTTTATTTCAGGGAAGCAAAACGAAACATGTTTAGTGAAACAACAATGATGACTGAAATCTGAATATGTGAACTGGTCAAACATTTCCAATGCGTCTTTTGTTCTTTTGACCCCGAGCAGACTCTTAAACAGACTAGTCTTTCTTCTAGTTCAAATGGCCAGCCAAATATTTATCCCAGAACAACTTCCTCTGGTGAGGGTTAGATCAAACTTCAAACCGGACGTACAATATGTTAAAAAGATGTGTGTGTAAGGTTGAATACTGATCGACTGATTATTATCTGGATACATATTAAAACCAAACTCCCAGAGAGAGAGATGAAGAAAGACTTACCCAGGAATGCTAGAGAAAACCTCAGAGTGCAACTCTCCTGTTGCTTCCTGCCTTTGCCAAGTCTGTTGGGTTGAAATCAATAGTCCGTGTCCTCTAAAGTATCCTGCAGTTTAGGAAATTATTCTCCACTCTACTTTCCTACTTTGGCTTTGCTACAATATGTACACAGTACTCCCTTGCTGGGTTAAGGATTCCGAAGACCGCAAAACTCTTTGGTTTTTGTCTTATATTGCATCACTTGATGTGCTTCCTACATTGTATGACTTGCAAATTGTTCTATGATATTGAATGGGATTGACATTCTTAAATGTTAATGCATAGAATATTTCATATTTTCAAAATGGGCGATGGAAAACGGCAGTCTAATTAAAATAGAATGATATTTTCTTTCTCACGTCGTCTGGGGCCAGTGAGTGTGTTGCTATGGAGATTGGGAATAAATATGGTCATGTATTCATGTATTAATTCATACATCTGACTAGATATTTATTTGTGAATGCTCATGTATTTATTTATTAATTTATACATTTGGATGGTTATTTTATCTGGACAAGCAAGACTTCAGTGAAAGGATGATTCTATGATGCCACACAATTCTAATAATTATCTAGCTTGTCAAAATCAGGGGTCTAGACTGTGTCAGAAAACACTGGAATGAATGGTATTTGAATTGGATTTGTTCTTCATCAAACGAGGTGACATCACCACCCCATCGCTCTCTCTCTTGACGTCTCTGATCGCATTCTCTTTTGGTATTTTCAGCACCAGAAAAATGCAGGAAAATAAAACTGAAATAAAAGTAGAACTCTATAGTACTTTATTGAGGGAAAATGTACTTGCTACGGCTGTGATATCTGGTTGTCTCAACTAGCTATCTTAAGATGAATGCACTAATTGTAAGTCACTCTGGATAAAAGCGTCTACTAAATGACTAAAATGTGAACGCTTGTTGTGATGTGAAACTATAGACCTAGAAAGGAGAGCCACCAGGGTCACAGGGGAGTGTCAGTTTAGGGCACTTTTATATTAGTATTGATAAATAAACATTATTTAAAACATCTGTCAGGCCCTGTTAAATATCCTCACCGTGGTTCAGTGACTCCAGAAACCCAGGGCATTGAATATTTAATTATTGTACTAACTGAATAATCAAAAAGTCAATTTCCAAACAACCGCCCGCATTCGGAAAGACAATTGCATTTGTAATATGTGCATGTATGGCGTCCTCCTCTCTCACCCCTGCCCCGCCATGCCTTCTCAAAGTCTTACAGTGAAGGAGCAGTACTGAGGCTGCTCCAGCTCTTCACCTAATTAGATGCTTAGCTCTGTACTTGTGAACTTGTATACCATTAACAGTTACGCAGGCCAGAGCTAGGACTCCGAGGAGCGATGTGATGTGGTCCCGTGTGGCTCAGTTGTTAGAGCATGAGGCTTGCAATGCTAGGATTATGGGTTAGATTCCCACAGGGGGACCAGTACGAAAATGTAAACACTCACTACTTACTGTAAGTCGCTCTGGATATGAGCGTCTGCTAAATGACTAAAATGGAAATGTAACGTGAAGAAGCGTCAGGGAACAGGGATATCCATGAAATTAGCCACTTGATAATTGATTAGCCTCTTGTAAACAGGAACAGATTCCAGAAGACAGCGCTGTTACTGTTGTTGACTCTTGACCTTTTAGAGGGATATAGAGTTAGAGAATATATAAATACTATAGGCTCTTTGAGATGTATGGAAGTGGAGCTCAGGCAAGACGGGGTTAATCATGTGTACTGTAGTTCAAACGATTCATTACCAGTGTTAACCTTATAATACATGTTTAACCATTTAAAAATGTCTCATATTGTCATTTGAATGTGTTACACTGTATTTCATTATTATGTTTGTAATGAAACTCTTAGAAACGGTGTATTTAATACAAATATGCTACTTTTTTAAAATTATATAAGTGGAGTTGTATATTAAATTAATAAATGAAAGATAATACACATGGTAATTATTATTCAAATTTGAATTAACAGTCAATGATAAAAATACTATTATTAACAATCAACACAATGATAATACACAATAATAATCATAATATACACTATTTTCCCAGTAATAACATTGTGATTTCCATAATAGACCAATATGTGTAGTTATGTATTCACACAGAGGCATAATATAGAATTATTGTTTTCCTGTATGATAAACAATTATGCACATGTTGTCAATATAAAAATGTCCATTATTTGATTTCATTCTAATAGAAGTCCCAGGGCAATACATGAGGCGGTTAGTTAATAGCTTTCTCTCTCTCTCATAATCACAATAATACTCTCATTGGTTTGGCTATGCAGTGATTAAACAACTCACAACACTATACAAATAGTGGAGTTAACCTTGAGTTAGCTGTTCCCTTCCCTGCATATCATTTGATATGTTTACCGTGTATATAAGTGAAAAGAGCATGTGAATTTATGAGGAGATATCTTAGCATCTGGGACAGAAAAGTGACAGATACTGTAGGTGTTAAAAGACACCTTTGATAGATACCTTTCTTATTGGCCCCGTTGATCCAAGTGCTGTGTGTGTTTGCTCGCCCGCGTGTGTTTGTGTGTGTGTATTGACAGCGTGTGTGTGTGTGTGTGTGTGTGTCGTCTTTTGGTGCCCGGTGTGTGTTTAATTACTAGCACACTCCCCTGTACAGTGGTCCCATTGTGCTGCGAGCAGTATGTGTGTACTGGTGTGTGTGCCCATGCGTGCCCGTGTGTGTGTGTGTGTGTGTGTGTGTGTGTGTGTGTGTGTGTGTGTGTGTGTGTGTGTGTTTGGCATGCGGTACCAGGCTGGGTCAAAGCAGCTTAGTTCCGATCTGTTGGGTGACCTGCCTGGACCGCGTGCTCGCCTGGCCTCACTGACCTGGATGATTTCATTACAGAGAGGTGAGGAGCATGGCCTCAGAATTCAGCACGTCTGCTGCTAGCACCTACACTCACACACAAACACAGAGAGATGAACACACACCAACACATGTGCGAACACACATGAATGAACATGCACATGTTTGAACACATACGCGAATACACACGTGTAAGGTGAACACAGACACACACACATACACGCACACACACACCAACACACACATGAGCAAACATACTCACACCTACTACCATAGACATTCACCATGTGGACATTGTACACTGATGCTAGCTAACACATCCAACGTCAAAAACATGCAGTATTTACTGTTATTCTAACAGACGTTACACATGGATTTCCATAACTCTCTCTGCCACAAAGCTGTATGATTATAGCCCTTTCACACTAGTATTCATGCTATTTCTCTGTCACCACATATGCAATGTGCTTTATTCAGATCAGATGCTGGTTACTGTAATTGCATGACAGTTCTACAGTAACAACACTGTTTAGAACAGAGCTATGGCAAAGCAGAGGTCAGGACACGTCTTACCGCTGGGAGCCACTAGATGGCGATGTAGGTTAATGCAGTGTGTAGTTAGTGAACCCTAGTCTACGTACACACTGGGGCCTAACCCTGGCCCAGTAGGTACAGCACATCAGATCACTGGATTATCACGAGAGGAAATGACTCAAACATCACCCTTCCTCGTTATTGCACAACAGGCTACATGCAGAATCCTACCATGAAGAAAAATGAATTATAAAGCTAGGAGAATTATAGGCTACAGCTAAGCTAGGAGATCTGGTGTGAGATCTGGTGTGAGATAGGGTGTGAGATGGTGGCACATTTCTGAGCAAATACATGTGAGTGTTTAGGAATTATTGTGTAACTTCCTGTTTTCTTTTTTCTTTTCTTTATGTAGTTGTACACATAGAAGAGAGGAGAGGAGAAACAAGGGGAGGAGAGCTTATGAGGCTGGGTAAAGCTGTCCTCTCCTGCAGTGTTTCTAGGACACAAAGCACCTCTCTCTCTCTTTCTGTCTGTCTGTCTGTCTGTCTGTCTGTCTGTCTGTCTGTCTGTCTGTCTGTCTGTCTGTCTGTCTGTCTGTCTGTCTGTCTGTCTGTCTGTCTGTCTGTCTGTCTGTCTGTCTGTCTGTCTGTCTGTCTGTCTGTCTGTCTTCTGTGCATGGCTTTGAGAGGCTCAAGAGTCCTAGGGAGGGGGGAGGGAGGGAGGGAGCGAGCTGCTTAGGGCACATGAATCGCTGTCTGTCCTTGCCTGCCTTCCTGGCCCTTATGCACGGACACAAAGGGCACACACACTGGAGAATACAAGTGTCTTCTCACTGCTCTTCTCACTCCTCTTTTCTCTTCTCTCTTCTTCTCCTCTCCTTTTCTTTTCCACCCTCTTCCTTTTCCTCTATTTCCCTTCTCTTTCTACCTGTATGTCTTGTCATTCTCTCGCCATAAGAAATGTTCTGGGGCTTTATGCTGCTGCTTGTTTGCTTGAAATGTAATCTGCTGATGTAACACGGAGGGAAATTGAGTCTAACAAATGTCTTGAAAGGCACATACAGCATATCAAACCCGAACCAACAAAGGCAGACAAAACGCTAACGTCTTTCCTCCCCACCAACTTGTGAAGTTGATATTTCAACAGAATAGCACGCTGACGTCCTCGGAATAAAGGCAGACAGCCTTTGCTGCTGTTTTGTTTTGTTTTGTGTTGTCATTTTGACTTGAATGGGGGAAAGTTGGATAGAAGAAATGGTTTTGTTTGATTAACACCCTCTCAGGGATGTCAGTTTGGTTCTTGGTGCCGTCATTTTAAGGTGAAACTCGGGGAAGCGAGAGTAAGGTTATGTAAATTGTAGCACAGGAGAAACAGTCAACAAATGTAATTGCTGTTTCTTTTCTTTGTCAGACGGTGAGTTGACAAGAACATTTGCAACTATTCATCCTAGACAAGCAACAGAAAGGGATGCATTTGAAACTCCTATATCTATCTATCTATCTCTCTATCTAATCGATCGTGCCTTCAGAAAGTTTTCACACCCCTTGACCATTTCCACAGTTTGTTGTGTTACAGCCTCAATTTAAAATGGATTCAATTTAGATTTTGTGTCACTGTCCTACACAATAACCCATATGTCAAAGTGGAATTGTGTTGTTAGAAATGATTACAAATTAATAAAAAATGAAAATCTGAAATGTCTTCAGTCAATAACTATTCAACCTATTTTTGTTATGGCAAGTCTAAATAAGTTCAGGAGTAAACATGCACTTAAGTAACATAATAAGTTTCATAGACTCACTCTGTGTGCAATAATGGTGTTTAACATGATTTTTAAATGACTACCTCATCTCTGTACCCCTCACATACAATTATCTGTAAGACCAGGGAGGTTTTCCAACGCCTCGCAAAGAAGGGCACCTATTGGTAGATTGATTAAAAAAAAAGCAGACATTGAATATCCATTTGAGCATTGTGAAGTTATTAATTACACTTTGGATGGTGTATCAATACACCCAGCCACTACAAAGATACAGGCATCCTTCCTAACACAGTTGCCGGAGAGGAAGGAAACCGCTCAGGGATTTCACCATGAGGCTAATGGTGACTTTAAAACAGTTACAGAGTTTAATGGCTGTGATAGGAGAAAACTGAGGATGGATCAACAACATTGTAGTTACTCTACAATACTAACCTAAATGACAGAGTGAAAAGAAGGACGCTTGTACAGAATACAAATATTCCAAATCATGAATCCTGTTTGCAATAAGGCTCTAAAGTAAAACTGCAAAAAATGTGGCAAAGAAATTTACTTTATGTCCTGAATACAAAGCGTTATGTTTGGGGCAAATCCAACACAACACATCACTGAGTACCACACTTCATATTTTTAAGCACAGTGGTAGCTACATCATGTTATGGGTCAACAGGCATAATGGGCAAATATTGTGCAATCCAGGTGTGCAAAGCTCTTAGAGACTTACCCAGAAAGACTCACAGCTGTAATCACTGCCAAAGGTGATTCTAGCATGTATTGACTCAGGGTTGTGAATACTTATCAAAATTATATATTTCTCTATTTAATTTTCAATAAATGAGCAAAAATGTCTGAAACGTGTTCACTTTGTCATTGTGGGTAAAAAAAAAAACATATTTAATCCATATTGAATTCAGGCTGTAACATAACAACATGTGGAATAAGTCAAGGGGTATTAATACTTTCTAAAGGCACTGTGTCTGTCTGTCTGTCTGTCTGTCTGTCTGTCTGTCTGTCTGTCTGTCTGTCTGTCTGTCTGTCTGTCTGTCTGTCTGTCTGTCTGTCTGTCTGTCTGTCTGTCTGTCTGTCTGTCTGTCTGTCTGTCTGCCTGTGTCTCTATCTACTTCTCTTTGAGGAGTAGAATGAACAGAAGAATGGATGGTGAACAGCTGCCAGTAGCATAGATAAGCATACAGAACACATTGCTACCATAATCACACTGGCCATTACTGTCATTACCACTGTCTGACCATCACTGGCACATTATCACAGGCTGAGTGGAGTGTGTGTGTGCCCGTGCGTGCGTGTGTGTGTGTGTGTGTGTGTGTGTGTGTGTGTGTGTGTGTGTGTGTGCTCACGAGTGAAGCTGCAGGGACAGCAATAACCTTTTCCACTGGGGTTATACTAATGCTCAGCGACTCTGTTGTTCTGAAATAACAAAATTACATCTCCGTTCACAACTGTATAAAAATCACATAACATACCCACACAATAAGCCATTTGAAAGTCTATGTGACTGTGCTGCGGTAAATAGCATAATGTACTATAATAGCACACCATTACATATTTGGCCAGTATGGGAATCCATTTTCTGAGTAAATGAATGTCAAGGTTAAAGAAGGTTTTGTGTGTTCTTTTTGTTTGTAAAATCATCTTTGTCATGGTGATGTCTGACTTGTTTAAAGGTTATAGTTTAATGGTTCATGCATGTATTTGCTGAAATATTTAGAGCATTGGATGACTTCATTGAGTGTTAATATAGTACCACTACCTACAGTATTGCTTTAAAGGAAAAAAACAATAAAGGTAGGATGTTTTCCAGAGGAATGCAAATCCATATTCCGATGCTAGTTTCCTTCCTGTATGTATGCAATGTATAGTATGATAATGCAATCTTGTTCCTTCAGAGACTCCAGTGTGTGTTGCTGCGACAGCGTCTCTGTGCCTCTCCTATCCTTCGCCTCTCACTCCTTTAACAGAACACTAGATGTTTTCATCTCTCTGTAAACACAGCTTTTGGTGTTAAAGAAATGCACCCTCTGTTTCTCTGAGGCGAGCTTGTAACCATTATCATTGTTTTTACCTCAGCAGAGCTGCTCCCTAATCTGGCATGTGTTTTTAGGGGGAATTCACACACACACACACACACACACACACCTCCTGTATTCATTACTGTATCCTTAACCTTGTGTTTTCGTGTGTTTTCGTGTGTGAACACGTTCTCATTTACAACAATGACCTGGGGAATAGTTACAGAGGAGAGGAGGGGGATGAATGAGCCAATTGGAAGCTGGGGATGATTAGGTGGCCATGATGGTATGAGGGACAGATTTAGCCATTTAGCCAGGTGTTAACACCCCTACTCTTATGATAAGTGCCATGGGATCTTTAGTGGACCACAGAGAGTCAGGACACCCATTTAACATTCCATCAGAAAGATGGCACCCTACACAAGGCAATGTCCCCAATCACTGCCCTGGGGCATTGGGATATTTTTTTGGGGACCAGACCAGAGACCGACCAGGACCAACCCTACTTAGCTATTTGTATGACAGAGGCAGGTAGTGCTCCAGAACTGAATTCCAGAGTGATCCACGCCACTTCTAAAACAATGTTATTTTGACTCATTCCAGATCAAATTTTCCCATCAGCAAAATAATGCTTTAGGTGAGCTTGGCTTTAGACCCATGACTTGTCATAGCTACATGGGGTTGAAGGAGGTGGAGGGTACAGAGTTGGAACAGTGGTGACTAATGTTAAAACAAGTCCAATCTTTGGAGTCCACTTGAAGGCATATGCATAATAGGCTATTGTGATAATTGCATGAAGCAGGATTATAGAGAATTACAGGAAGTATTGGCATCTAAAGGTTCTACAAACATTTGCCCATGTAATTTCTTACTTCCCGGTAAGATGAGCATCCGTGGGTAGCTAGACCTTTAGTCACCTCCTGGCCCAAACAGAGTGCATCCTGGGTAACGGGTTGGCCCTCTCCTGCTTATTAACCTTTCCTAATTAGATGGCAGAGACACCATTGTTCTTCTAATGATCCCTCAATGGAAGGACAGGGCCTCGTTTGTGTCCTCTGACACCAACGCTAAATTAGAATTCCATCCTCTCTTTTTTTTCACCCCCCCTTCGCTTTTCTCCCCCCTCGTTTTCTCCGGTCATAAGTTTTCTGTTTCTTAGGGCTAGCTGACTGAGTTCAGAGAGAGAAACGAGTCTCCTCTCAGGCGTTTCTCTTCCTCTTTAGGAGTTAGAAAAAAGAGAGAGTTTGAGAGAAGGCCTGAGAGAAGAGAGATGGAAAGGAGAGATGGAGAGAGAGTCAGAGCTAGAGATTCCCATCCCCGTCGGCTGCTCCAGCAGAGCCCAGGGTTTTATTAGCCATGATTAGCACCCTCAGTATGGATCCTATTCACTAATGACTTGAGCTGCTGTGGTTCACTGAGATTTAAGTACCACCTCAATCCCATTATCTCCTGTCCCTGAAGCCAGCCTCCGTCACCCAGGCCTTTGTGGGAGGGGGGGGGCTTTAGGGTTATCGATAGGGGATCCTGGACTGGGGAACTAGAGAAGAAAGAGATCCACCACAGACTTCTAATGGACCAATGGGGGGGCTGGGATCACTTCCGGCCTGCATGGCCAATCCTTCCTGGTTTGGTTCTGGAGTGGGGTTGAAACAAAGGAACTAAGGAAAGGTTTGTGTGTGTCTGTGTCTGGCAGAATTGGTTGTTTTCGGGGGTCTCGCTCTCTGTTCACCCCTGAGCTACTAATTACAATTCAGATGTCACACACTCAGCAGATAATAGGAGTCAGGATACAGAATTAGAATATTCCATGGGACTGCAGGGGGTGTCTTCTTGAGAGAGGAAAGTGTCTGTTTAGCAGGGAGGGGGGTGCGGGGTGGGGGGTGAGAACAGTCTATATTTGGCCACTCTGTGTTCTTGTGCCCTCTATCCCTGTACCCCGTCACCCTCTCTTCACACGTCGGGTGTGTGTTGGCACGACGGCGGCTGTCTGTCTGTTAGGGGCCGATTGAGTGACATCTGCTCCGGAGAGAGGGAGAGGGACGGACTGGCTGCTCTTGGCAACGGTGGCGGCGCGGGCTCTGGCACAAGGCACGGTGGGTACAGCGGGGGTGGCGGCACCAACAGCAGGCTGTGGATGGCCTAACAGAGAACCGTTTGCCGGAACAGCATGACATCTTCTGGAATGAAAGCTCTCTCTCTCCCCTTCACTCCTCCTCTCTCTCTCCCACACACTCTTCCTCTCTCTCACACACACTGTCGCTATCGCTCTCCCTCTCTCTCTGTCTCTCTATGGTATCTCTGTCTCCGATCCTGTTCTTCTCTACTGGTGTCTGAAGCGAGGATGTCCACGTGTAATTCTTCATGGGATGTTCAAAGTAGTTATTTTGTGGCATGTGTCTTCGGACAGAATTTTTCTTTTTTCATTTACGTCGCCAATTATTCTCACAGCGTCTCGTTCCCTCTATTTTGAGCTGAACTCTCCTCTTTTATCCTCCTCTTTTCAGGTTTTCTTAAAACAAACACCATTAATGAAGCAGTGCGCTGACATCTGCAGGAAACCAACAACTAAATGAATTCAAGAAGCAACATCCCATCTCAGCCTTCCCACTGTCAGTCACACACAGCATCTCAAAGAAAATACCCAACCACTACAGGCAGGCATGCGGGACGGTAGTGTGTGTGTGCTTCAGCTATTTACATAGTCTTTATTCATCTTCTCTAATTCTTAATTGCACTTACCAACAATTTATCACAAGTATATTTATTAGTCATCAAAACATCATTAACGCTCAAAGTTTCAAGGGACTGGAAGTATGTTTTTTGAATAAGGAGAAACAAATGAGATTTGATGAAAATGACTGTACCTCTCTCTCCTCTGTTTCCCCCTCCTTTCCTAGCTACTGAAGCCTTCCCACCACCAGTCAGTGTTGTCAAGGCGATATACAGTTGATGTGCTGTAAATTGATTTCCGGGGAGATGTGATGGATGAATGGAAAATGAACATCTTCATCGGTGACCCCTCCGCGCCGTCGTCTCGATTGCTTCTCCCCACGCCCGCCCATGATTGACAAGCGCGCTAACGAGCGCTGTCGCCGGTCATGTTCTAATTTCCCTGTGTGGAAAACACCGCGAGTCTCCGGCCCTACGGTAATGAGCCCTACAAAGAGAAGGAGGACAGAAAGAAAGACTCGCCCCGAAGAGATGGAAGACGGAATGAAAGAAGTCCAAGTAAATAAGATAGAAAGGACCAACATGAAAGTAGATTAAAAAAGTTTAGATTATTACCGGCAAGGGAAAGGGGCATGTCATTGTTTATCTGTCTTCTACTGTGATGGATGTCTTTCTTACTGGCGGTTTCAGCTACAACCTCAACTTAATGGATTCCTAGAGTGGGCTGGGATTTCAAAAGACAAAATGAGTCTTGGCGTAATGAGCGGATGTTATATATTTGATATATTATAATTGATATAGAGTGGCAGAGTGTGGTCCTCGTTGGACTTTAACGTCTCCTTCAACGCAGACGAGAGCTTCCTTCTAACTTTACTGTTGAACACAAACACCAATCAAGGTGATCACAATTACAGGAAGACAAAGAGAGCAGACTTTTAAACTCTCAACAAAACTTAATCGATATGATGGAACGCAAGGTCATAAAGCCAGGTAGCTACGTTTTAAGCACAAAGCTATATTGGCATACCGAGTAGAGACAGAGAGTGTGTGAGAGAGAGTGTAATGTTTACTGTTAATTTGTATTGTTTATTTCACTTTTGTTTTTTATCTACTTGACTTGCTTTGGCAATGTTAACACATGTTTCCCATGCCAATAAAGCCCTTGAATTGAAATTGAGAGAGATGCATGCATGTATACCTGTACATACGTGTGTTTGAGTCATGTCATCTATTCATCCAGACGAGTAGTGAGGGTATTAAATCCGTGTTTACTTAGTGTGATTAGGAGGTGGCGGGATGTTGATGATGGTCTGGTGTGTAATCACACATCATGATTTATTCTCACCGTGATTAAAGCCCCCAAATGTTCCTATTGTCAGCCCCTCATCAACACACACAGGTAGAATGCTGCTCTGATTAACACACACACAGGTAGGATGCTGGTCTGATTAACACACACAGGTAGGATGCTGCTCTGATTAACACACACACAGGTAGCATGCTGCTCTGATTAACACACACAGGTAGGATGCTGGTCTGATTAACACACACAGGTAGGATGCTGCTCTGATTAACACACACAGGTAGGACACTGCTCTGATTAACACACACAGGTAGGACTGCTCTGATTAACACACACAGGTAGGATGCTGCTCTGATTTAACACACACAGGTAAGATGCTGCTCTGATTAACACACACAGGTAGTATGCTGCTCTGATTTAACACACACAGGTAGGACTGCTCTGATTAACACACACAGGTAGTATGCTGCTCTGATTAACACACACAGGTAGGACTGCTCTGATTAACACACACAGGTAGGATGCTGCTCTGATTAACACACACAGGTAGGATGCTGCTCTGATTTAACACACACAGGTAGGACTGCTCTGATTAACACACACAGGTAGTATGCTGCTCTGATTAACACACACAGGTAGGATGCTGCTCTGATTTAACACACACACAGGTAGGATGCTGCTCTGATTAACACACACAGGTAGGATGCTGCTCTGATTCACACACACAGGTAGGATGCTGCACTGATTAAAACACACAGGTAGGATGCTGCTCTGATTAACACACACAGGTAGGATGCTGCTCTGATTAACACACACAGGTAGGATGCTGCTCTGATTAACACACACAGGTAGGATGCTGCTCTGATTAACACACACAGGTAGGATGCTGCTCTGATTCACACACACAGGTAGGATGCTGCTCTGATTTAACACACACAGGTAGGATGCTGGTCTGATTAACACACACAGGTAGGATGCTGCTCTGATTTAACACACACAGGTAGGACTGCTCTGATTAACACACACAGGTAGGATGCTGGTCTGATTAACACACACAGGTAGGATGCTGCTCTGATTAACACACACAGGTAGGATGCTGCTCTGATTAACACACACAGGTAGGATGCTGCTCTGATTAACACACACAGGTAGGATGCTGCTGAGTCAGGTTCTCAAATGATGATCCCACCAAACACAACCACAGGCTCTGGCAGGGATGTGACTTCAGGCTGGCTGTTAGTGACACCACAGCCCTCTCCCTCTTCCTCTCCCTCTTCCTCTTCCTCTCCCTCTTCCTCTCCCTCTCCCTCTTCCTCTCCTCTACTAATGCTGGATAACTCTTGACTACAGCAGTAGTACACAGCTCCTGTTCTAACGGTCTCATGGTTTCATCAATGTTTTCAAACTCATTGTGTATCGTTTGTGGTATACCTCAACTCTGTTCGACCACCAAAGATGATCTAATTTCCCCTCTCTTTCCAAGTCCATCCTTGAAAGCGTTCTGCAGAATGGATGTGTTGAAGAGAAGGAGCTAGGAGCCACACGAGCTGCAGTGTTTTCTATAGAACTGAGAGTCTGTGTGTGTGAGGGCCACTGGGTAGTGACCTCTCCTTTAATGTCCCAGCACGATGGGGGACTCTAGGACTCTGCAGGCGGGCAATTCATGCCTTAAAGATGGGCCACCCTGCTGCTCAGGACGTGTGCCCTCCCTTTGACCTCCCCACGCCCCCTGACCCCTGTCACCATGGCAATGGGGAGTCCCATCACAGGCAGTGCACACACCTGGCACCTGGCCACCCCTCCTCTCTCCCCCTCTCCCCTCATCTTTCCCATCTCCCGGGTCCCACTAGGGGATCTGTAATGAAACAGCAGCTCTGTACTCTGCAGCAGTAGGCTGGCCTACACCGTGCACCATTCATACCGTTTAGATAGGAAACCTGACAGTACACTGAGTTTATGACAGTACAGTAAATGCTCTTGATCAAAGGAAATGTAGAGTGTAACCTAAAATCAACATCTTCCTTGTTTGTCTTCTTGACCCTTCAGAATGTTCTCTTCTCTCCTCTCTTCTCCCTCCTCCCTGTCCTCTCCCCTTTCCTCTGTCCTCTCTCCTCCCTCCTTCCTGTCACCTCCCCTCTCCTCTCTCCTCCCTCCTTCCTGTCGCCTCTTCTCTCCTCTCTTCTCTGTTCTCCAGACATCATGCCATCATTAGTGTTAGGCCTCTCCTCTGACTCAGCGGATCTCTTCCCCAGCCTCTCTTCTCTCCCTCCTATAACATGGTCGTTAACTGCACACAGCGGTAGAGGAAGGTGTGTAATGTTAGAACCCTACTGAGGACATTAACGGTACACCACTGAGACATACAGGATGCCCAAGCCAGCCACTGACATCAAATCAATAATCGTCCTGTCACGCCCGCTTGTCCATTCAATGCTTTGCATTTTATTTCTACATGGTTTGATTGATTGTTGGTAGCGGGGGTTTTGATGGCTGGGTTGAGGTTGATAATGATATGTGTAAGGCAGTAGCGTACGTTGCTGGGATTTTCATGGGACTGTTATGCAGATCTTAACAGGCTTGATTTCTGTCATTTTAACGAATGCATCCTCAGTCTAAATGAACTGGTGTGTGAGTGTTGTGTTTATTGAGAGAGAGATATTCCCCTTTTGTTTATCTATGTCACTTGCTTTGGCAACGTAAACATGTCTTTCCCATACCAATAAAGCCAGAGGGAGCGAGGGAGGGAGGGAGGGAGAGAGGGAGGGAGGGAGAGAGGGAGGGAGGGAGAGCAATATAACAGAGAAGCACCTCTGATTTCTGCTACTGTTTACACCATGGAGGCCCCACTTCCTCACCGCACACACCCCTCTTCCCAACACTACAACCCCACACACGCGCACACACACACACACACACACACACACACACACACACACACACACACACACACACACACACACACACACACACACACACACACACACACACACACACACACACACCCCTCCCCCTCACCACTACCCCACACACACAACCCCAACAATAGACAGAAGGTGTTACTTGCAGGGTGCCCAGAGCAGGTATATTATTCCCTCCTATTAGTGTTAATTAGCCTGTTATTAGGCAGGACGACTCAGCGCGCTCCCTCATACTAACCAACCATTGAAAACACATGATCTCTGGCCCTGCTCAAGGTGACCAGGCTTTCTGTTAAAGACTAACCAGGACTTCACAGCCACTGGAAGGTGAACCTGGGACGCGTCTGAAATGGCCCCCTATTCACTCTATAGTGCACTACTTTAGACAGTAGCCCATAGGGTATAGGGTATAGAGTGCCATTTCAGACACTGCCCTGGATGAAATGAATGCACAGACAGACTCTTCTACTTCCAGCCAAGGCTCCTAAAACCTTTGAAACATTTAAATCCTCCTTCCTAAATCCCTTCCCAACTCATTTGTTTCCTTTTTTTGTTCTTTTTAGGACTCTGATATTTTTAGCTGGAAATTAAGCAAGTGTGCAAAAGCTATTCTTATCATGAATCATTTTCTCCCTCCCTCCATCCACCCAGTCACTCAACCTTGGAGACATGACATTACAAAACAGATATGGGAGCTTCTGTCTGCATGGAGACATAGAAAATAGATGGTAGCCTTTCTCTATAAACTATGACATAGTCCCACACTCACTCTCAAAAGGGATAAGTACCATGTTTCGCCCATCCAATTCAAGGTTATGAATAACGTGTTTTTGATAATCATTTGAATTACAACTATCCCTATTACATATACAACAGCAAGCCAAATAAGGATTGTGCTGTTCTACATTTTTGCCAAACTCTCCCCCCCCTCCCTCCAAACCCAAAGTATTTCTCTGTCGTTGCATCCTGGAATGATGTCACTAGTACTGTTCAAGGAGATTACTGACTAGCCTAGCGTATTAATCACTGTCTGGGGCCGGGACACCTTCCCAGAGTGCTTTGCATCTCGCCACATCGCTTTACAAGTCTAGCGACTCTAGAAGGAGGAGAGTGACAAAGTGATTCTGGAAGCGGCTTGGTGCTGGCAGGGCGTACGCCTGGGGAGTGGGGGACGCCTCATCCTCTGAAGCCAGTCCTGGGGATGGATAGATAGAAGAGGAAGAAAGATGGTAGAACTTGGAGTGACAACTTTTCTTGACCTTCACTTTTAGCTGCTTCATTGTCCTGTTTATTAGAGGCGCAACCACTTTAGTTAAAATACACAAAGCTGCATTATTCCCATACAATGTTGTTGAGAGAATAAATAAGCTAATTTAAGCCAAAGAACAAACAAGGTGGTTTACCTAAATTATTCCCTCACAGCTTTTGTATTAGTTCCAAACGCTAAACAGAATCGCTGCAATTAAGCACAGTGGTCTGACCTGCACACATACATTAATAAATGAGACTCAAACTCGCTCCGCTGCAGCACCAGCTAAGTGCCCAGCCAGTGTTTGCATCGCAAACAAATGCCTCCCCACGTTGTGTTTCCTTGCCGCTCCTGATTCACTCTGACAGATCCTCTGCTTTCTGAGCTTTAATTGGGCAGCCTCGGGGTGTGAGGAAGGAGAGAGAGGAGGAGGAAAGAGAGAGGAGAAGGGAGAGAGAAGGGCCTTTAGTGCTGGGTTACACTTTATACACACTTCTCTTTCTCCGTGGTAATTACAAGCAGGTGCATGTGGAGAAGAAACAGACTGACTATGGTACCGACCATTGCTTTCTCCCAAGACTGCCTGGGATGAGAGAGAGGGAGAGAGAGAGAGAGAGAGGGAGAGAGGGAGAGAGAGAGAGAGGAGGGAGAGAGGGAGAGAGAGAGAGAGAGAGAGAGGGAGAGAGAGAGAGAGAGGAGGGAGAGAGAGAGAGAGAGGGAGAGAGAGAGAGAGAGAGGGAGAGAGGGAGAGCAGAGAGGCAGAGAGCCGCCAGTGAACTCAGACGTAGTAGTAGTAGTACACTATTGCTGACAAACAACTCCGGGGGCACCACACCAGACAAATAAACATTAGGTATTGTCTTTACCTATAAGCCTTTCTACTCTGGCTCAGGGCCAAACTAAGGTCACAATAGTAAGGGTAAAGAAAGGTCATTGTTTTATTCTGACATGGAATAACAACGTTTAGCGTGTGTCTCTGTTCTAGCTCTACCTTTTATATGAAGTGATGAGACCCAGAGAGAAGCACAGGGAGGGAGGGAGAGAGAGAGCATGACCGACCAGCTCCCCCTGCCGCTCTCCCAGAATGCACCACTGCTAGTACGACCTGGCCACCGCTCACGGTCCGTGGCTCCATCATCTCAGTACCCCCAGCAGCGTCTTGTGTCCTGCTAGCCAGAGCACTTAACTTGACTACACCACGTCTGCTTGCTTTGGTCCAGAATCACACAGAGTACTAATGGAAAAACAACAAGTGGTGCCCAGCAGCCCAGAAACCTCTCATGGAGTCTCTCTCCACTCACAGTACTCTTACAGCTACGGTGTGCTGACTTCAAAGTGATGTCTGAATTCAAAACCTTTATGTCCGCATTGCATGGTCTTCTACAGTGTAGTGTCCGTGAGGCTGATCAGGCAAGGCTCTGCAGTAAGAGAATGATCTTTAGACTCTGCATTAGTGTCACTCTAGTCTGTCACTGTTGTTCCCACAGCAAGTGAAGGGATCCTCTGAGCACGCTGCAATAGAGACGTCAAATCAACTGCAACACAGGCTTTATGAGGACCATCATGTACGGTCATAATAACGAGGTAGTATACACACATAGTTACATTAACACCTACGGATGGTACATAGTAGACAGCACTAGTCCTTATATTGAATATATGGGAGATTACCTGAAATCGTAGAAAAAACATTATTGTGTATATCTACGAGGTAAATAGCATTAACAGAAAGGACTGTAGGGGAAAACACACGATAGAGATGTAAAAGAAAAGCGACATGAACATGTCACACAGACAAAAGGTTCGGCCTGTTGTCAGCGGTGTGACAGGGCCAGTATTATTGGTTACTGAATCACAACTGAATAGACCCTTTCTTCCATGTTACTGATCATCATCTTCTCACTGTAACGTCACCGTTTCTCCCCTTGTCTCCCAAGAGTGCTCTCTCTCCTCTCTCTCCTCTCTCTCTCTCTCTCTCTCTCTCTCTCTCTCGCTCTCTCTCTCTCTATCTCTCTCGCTCTCTCTCTCTCTCTCTCTCTCTCTTCTCTCTCTCTCTCTCTCTCTCTCTTGAGTGTATAAGGGTCTATCGTTCTACTGCGTTCGTTCACAAGGAAACGGGTGAGAGTGAGCGGCGGGGCTGTCAGGAAGGAAATATTGTGGTAAAATAACAGCGAGGCAGGTGTTTTGTCTGAGCGTGTGTCTCTGGCGTTTCTCACCCACAGATTAACAATGCTGCAATTACAGCCAACAATGGCCACGAAGACGCAGGTATAGGTTCATTACCGATCAACAACCTTGAGTCTTTTCTCCACATTTCCATATCGGTCTCTTCTTTCTTTTATTGAATTGTTTGTACTCCCTCTGTTCTTT
This sequence comes from Salmo trutta, assembly GCF_901001165.1. Classification (NCBI taxonomy): domain Eukaryota; kingdom Metazoa; phylum Chordata; class Actinopteri; order Salmoniformes; family Salmonidae; genus Salmo; species Salmo trutta. Next base: position 52,437,172 of record NC_042962.1, on the reverse strand, counting down.
ACACACACACACACACACACACACACACACACACACACACACACACACACACACACACACACACACACACACACACACACACACACACACACACACAGTCTTGTACAAGTAACCTTGTGAGGACCCACAATTCAGTCCCATTCAAAATCCTCTTTTCCATAACCCCTAAACCTAACCCTAACCTTAACCTTAACCCAAAAAAGTGACCCTTAACCATATCCCTAAAACTAACCCTAGCTCCTAAACCTAAAACTAACACTAGCTCCTAACCCTAAACCTAGTTCTAACACTAATTCTAACCTTAACCCTAAACCACCTAGAAATAGCATTTGACCTTGTGGGGACTAACAAAATGTCCCCAGTAGGTCAAATGTTTGTTTGTTTACTATTCTTGTGGGGACTTCTGGTGGGGACTTCTGGTCCACACAAGAATAGTTAAACACGTCCACACACACACACACACACAAGCTAATTTAAGAAGAGGTGGAGGAGGGGAGAGAAAAGAGGCTAATAAAGTGAATGTGTCACAGATGACCCTCAGACACAGTCGGTGAGGGAGGCTGCACTTCCATTTCGCCGCCCATTAAGTGTCCTGCTGGAGATGGGGGAGAGAGAGAGAGCGAGGCCGGAGCGCAATCACAGACCAGCTGATAACCGTTATCATGACCAGCCCGCCTGCTACCACCACCACTACCTCCACCGCCGTGCCCACCAGCTGCCGGAAAACCCATTTAGGAGGGAAATGAGTTAAAACAAAATTCACTTTTATTTTTACCGTCACCTAATCATTTGAAGGCCATCGGGTTCCAGGGAGACAAGGGAGAGGGGGGAGTTGGGTTGGAAAAGAGGAAGAAAGCTCAGCCAGTCAGACACTCGCCACACTACAACTCCTCACTAACACTGTGTGTCTTTAGTCCAGCCAGAGGAGGGAAGATTAGCTTCAGAGGAAGTCACCTAACTGCTACTGCTACCTCTCGTTGTGTCCTTCCCTCAGGTACTTACTCATGTATTTACTTACGTACTGTAGTCAACAACTCACGTACTCGCTCAGTCATCATAGATCATTGTTTTCTATGAGTTCTATATAGGAAGGAGCTGTCTGTTAATGCTAACAGCTATCCACATAGCATTTTGACCACCCACCAGGTCAATGGGACGGCCAGGGGTTTAATGGCTGTCTGGGGTCAACTCTGTCTGGGCAGAGGCATCATTCTAGCACCAGGAAGCAGTTTGAGGCCTGCTTGGGAAACTAGGATATCAGCGTGGATGGTTCAAATCCCCTTGGGACGCAGTCATTTGTCTTTCTGTTGCCTATTGGGTTGGACACAAGCTGTCTGGCTGGATGGATGGATGAATGGACAGGCAGAATCATTAATTAGAGAGTCTTTAATGACACTATTGACAAAAAAGGCTACATGTATTCGATATGAGACCTAAGTATCACAACTAAAAAACTAAGAAACACACAAAAAATATTTTTTTAATGAATGGTCATGACACCTAATCAAGAAACATTGTTCTCCTCTTTCTTTGGTATCAACCTCTGATTAAAATTGGCACTTTTATTATGAGAGGGTAAAATCCACACTGTATGGTAATTTACTGAACAAAACAAAAAAAATGACAAGGTTGGAATGACTCATTTTACAATACCCTAATGATTGCTCATATTCCAATTAAAAAACATAGACAAAAACATGGCAACAATGGGCAATAAATACTGGGCCTTCTGCCAGGGGAAAACACCCCCAAACAATTAATAATAACTAATAAGAACAACACACTTAACTCCAACCTTTCATTTATTAGATTTATCCATCTCAATTATCCTGCACTGTTGGGTGGATGTATTGTGATGTATTGTGATATGGTAGTGATGTATTGTGATATGGCGCTGATGTATTGTGATATGGCGGTGATGTATTCAGATATGGCGCTGATGTATTGTCATATGGCGCTGATGTATTGTGATATGGAGCTGATGTATTGTCATATGGGCAATAAATACTGGGCCTTCTGCCAGGGGAAAACACCCCCAAACAATTAATAATAACTAATAAGAACAACACACTTAACTCCAACCTTTCATTTATTAGATTTATCCATCTCAATTATCCTGCACTGTTGGGTGGATGTATTGTGATGTATTGTGATATGGTAGTGATGTATTGTGATATGGCGCTGATGTATTGTGATATGGCGGTGATGTATTCAGATATGGCGCTGATGTATTGTCATATGGCGCTGATGTATTGTGATATGGAGCTGATGTATTGTCATATGGCGGTGATGTATTGTGATATGGCGGTGATGTATTGTGATATGGCGGTGATGTATTGTGATATGGCGCTGATGTATTGTGATATGGAGCTGATGTATTGTGATATGGCGCTGATGTATTGTGATATGGCGGTGATGTATTGTAATATGGCGGTGATGTATTGTGATATGGAGCTGATGTATTCAGATATGGCGGTGATATATTGTGATATGGTGGTGATGTATTCAGATATGGCGCTGATGTATTGTCATATGGCGGTTATGTATTGTGATATGGCGGTGATGTATTGTGATATGGCGCTGATGTATTGTCATATGGCGGTGATGTATTGTGATATGGGGCTGATTTATTGTGATATGGCGCTGATGTATTGTGATATGGAGCTGATGTATTGTGATATGGCGGTGATGTATTGTGATATGGCGCTGATGTATTGTGATATGGCGGTGATGTATTGTGATATGGCGGTGATGTATTGTGATATGGCGCTGATGTATTGTGATATGGAGCTGATGTATTGTGATATGGCGGTGATGTATTGTGATATGGTGGTGATGTATTGTGATAATGATAAGGATGTGATCACCCAACCCCCACTGAGACCGACATTCACCATCAACCAGACTGTTGTTATTGTTATTTTCAAGCCACTGGGTCCTTCAGGTTCCAGCCTGGTGTGGTTCAGTTACCATCTACTACAGCCACGTGGGGGTTGGTGAACAATTGTTTTCTCAGCTTGTGAGAAAACAATGTATGAAGAACACTACAGGCCTCCAAAAACACACACTGTGGTTGGGAGACCAACAGCAGTTAGCAGCAGTTACAATAAAACCAGTGATAAGGTTGAATGTGATCTGATGTGCTGCCTGTGCTGGTTGCCTAAAGCATTGTCATCTATCACCTCCTATTGAGGTCTTGTGTGAGGTCTTCAGGAAAACAGATGCACCACCTCTCACTGCACTGTCTGTCTGTCTGTGTCTGTGTCTCTGCCGTGAGGGGTGTCACAGACCTGACAAGTCTCTCGGAGAGAAGTGACTGGTTGTCTGTCTGGGTGTCACTCATTACAAGCAGCACATAGAACAACAGATTGACTTCCATTAGAGTGCAGTACCAAGACTAGGTTATATTGTAAATAGGACATTTCTCCCTTCTGTCTGTCACAGTCCTGTTTACTCTCTCTCTCCCTCTCTCTCTCCCTCTCTTTTCCCCATCTCTCTTCCCTCTGCATTTGCTCTGAGCCTGATGAGAACAAGAGACAGCGTGTGTTTGTGATGCAGCGTTCGTCTGATGAGGGAGCTAGCGTGTTGTGTGTTCGCTGTGGGATGACAGACACAACAGAGCGGTGCAGTGAGTACATCAGTAACCTCTGTCTCCAAACTCAAATATCTAGCTGGAGTAGAGCTAGCTGCTTCACAGGCCTGGCTGCACTGCCTGGGATGCTGTCTACCCACAGACTGAGAGGCTGGGATGCTGCCTACCCACAGACTGAGAGGCTGGGATGCTGCCTACCCATAGACTGAGAGGCTGGGATGCTGCCTACTCACAGACTGAGAGGCTGGGATGCTGCTTACCCACAGACTGAGAGGCTGGGATGCTGCCTACCCACAGACTGAGAGGCTGGGATGCTGCCTACCCACAGACTGAGAGGCTGGGATGCTGCCTACCCATAGACTGAGAGGCTGGGATGCTGCCTACCCACAGACTGAGAGGCTGGGATGCTGCCTACCCACAGACTGAGAGGCTGGGATGCTGCCTACCCACAGACTGAGAGGCTGGGATGCTCCCTACCCACAGACCGAGAGGCTGGGATGCTGCCTACCCACAGACCGAGAGGCTGGGATGCTGCCTACCCACAGACTGAGAGGCTGGGATGCTGCCTACCCACAGACCGAGAGGCTGGGATGCTGCCTACCCACAGACCGAGAGGCTGGGATGCTGCCTACCCACAGACCGAGAGGCTGGGATGCTGCCTACCCATAGACCGAGAGGCTGGGATGCTGCCTACCCACAGACTGAGAGGCTGGTTTCAAGTGGACAACAGTAGCAGAAGAGACATTGTTCAGTAGTGCTGCTATATCTGTTTCAAGAATATCTCTTCTACTGTCTACAGTGACACTACCACAGCTACTGGGCCAATCATTTATATCTTCTACTGTCTACAGTGACACTACCACAGCTACTGGGCCAATCATTTATATCTTCTACTGTCTACAGTGACACTACCACAGCTACTGGGCCAATCATTTATATCTTCTACTGTCTACAGTGACACTACCACAGCTACTGGGCCAATCAGGTATTGCACATTGGTAGAGGATGTGGAGGGTTTCCACCCCATACATAAAGCACTTTGTTTACCGGTGGAGAAGGTGCTATGAAGTCCAGTCCGTTAGTATTGGTGGAGAAGGTGCTATGTAGTCCAATCTGTTAGTATTGGTGGAGAAGGTGCTATGTAGTCCAATCTGTTAGTATTGGTGGAGAAGGTGTTATGTAGTCCAATCTGTTAGTATTGGTGGAGAAGGTGCTATGTAGTCCAATCTGTTAGTATAGGTGGAGAAGGTGCAATGTAGTCCAGTCTGTTAGTATTGGTGGAGAAGGTGCTATGTAGTCCAATCTGTTAGTATTGGTGGAGAAGGTGCATTGTAGTCCAGTCTGTTAGTATTGGTGGAGAAGGTGCTATGTAGTCCAATCTGTTAGTATTGGTGGAGAAGGTGCTATGTAGTCCAATCTGTTAGTATAGGTGGAGAAGGTGCTATGTAGTCCAATCTGTTAGCATTGGTGGAGAAGGTGCTATGTAGTCCAATCTGTTAGTATTGGTGGAGAAGGTGTTATGTAGTCCAATCTGTTAGTATTGGTGGAGAAGGTGCTATATTGTCCAATCTGTTAGTATTGGTGGAGAAGGTGCTATGTGGTCCAATCTGTTAGTATTGGTGGAGAAGGTGTTATGTAATCCAATCTGTTAGTATTGGTGGAGAAGGTGCTATGTGGTCCAATCTGTTAGTATTGGTGGAGAAGGTGTTATGTAGTCCAGTCTGTTAGTATTGGTGGAGAAGGTGCTATGTAGTCCAATCAGTTAGTATTTGTGGAGAAGGTGCTATGTAGTCCAATATGTTAGTATTGGTGGAGAAGGTGTTATGTGGTCCAATCTGTTAGTATTGGTGGAGAAGGTGCGATGTAGTCCAGTCCGTTAGTATTGGTGGAGAAGGTGCTATGTAGTCCAATCTGTTAGTATTGGTGGAGAAGGTGCTATGTAGTCCAATCTGTTAGTATTGGTGGAGAAGGTGCTATGTTGTCCAATCTGTTAGTATTGGTGGAGAAGGTGTTTTGTGGTCCAGTCTGTTAGTTTTGGTGGAGAAGGTGTTTTGTGGTCCAGTCTGTTAGTATTGGTGGAGAAGGTGTTTTGTGGTCCAGTCTGTTAGTATTGGTGGAGAAGGTGTTTTGTGGTCCAGTCTCTTAGTATTGGTGGAGAAGGTGTTTTGTGGTCCAGTCTGTTAGTATTGGTGGAGAAGGTGTTTTGTGGTCCAGTCTGTTAGTATTGGTGGAGAAGGTGTTTTGTGGTCCAGTCTCTTAGTATTGGTGTAGAAGGTGTTTTGTGGTCCAGTCTGTTAGTATTAGTGGAGAAGGTGTTTTGTGGTCCAGTCTGTTAGTATTGTTTTCTACTATTATTAGTACAGTTATACCTGATAATACCGCTATCAATCTAAAATCAGTCAATTAAATCTACCCCTGTCCAATTAAAACACAAATGAATCCATTATCATTTCAAACCATAGGGAGGTGGTGGGAGAGAGGGAGAGAGAGAGGAGAGGTCTGAGGTCTGTAATTAGGAGGTCCTAACTCTGTGGCCGATCACAGAGAGTGTCTCCTGGTGTCTGGGGGGGATAGCGAGCCACCATGTCACCCCTCATCCCCTCACTGGGACCTGGGCCAGGCCAGAGCCTCTGTCCCTGTCATATGGCCCCTTAATGAGGGAGGGAGTCACATATGGGCCGGGGAGCTGGCGCCCTCGTTAGGAAGCCACACACAGAAACGACATGAATGCGCCCAAACACACACACACTCACACACGCGCACACACTCACACACATGCACACGCACTCACATCCAGACACGCGCACACACAGGCCCTGCAATGCCACCAAATCTCATCTCTCACACTTCTATACTAACCTTCATGTGAATAGTGTTGAGGTGTTTAGGTGACAGTTTGGTTCCTGTGACTGTCCAGTGTCCAGCGTCCATTTCCCTCCAGGACTCCTCTTAGCCCCCTGCAGTCTGCCTGGGGACTGGGGAGGACAGGCAGGTGTGATGGGCAAGAGTTGCTCAGCTGTGGCCCTGTGGTCCTGGTGGACTGGACAGAGAGGAGAGGGGGGACAGGCTTGCGGGGTGACGCTCTTTCACAGGGGCCTCTCACCAGCTGTCACCCCTCTGCTCACCGCTGAATGGAGCCTGTCACTCCAGCCCACAGGGATTTAACACCGGTCAGAGAGAGAGAGAGCAGATGAGAAAGCGAGGTAGAGAGCAGATGAGGAAGCGAGGCAGAGGTAGAGAGGTAGAGAGAGAGGTAGAGAGAGAGGTCGAGAGAGAGGTCGAGAGGTAGAGTGAGAGAGAGAGAGAGAGAGAGAGAGAGAGAGAGAGAGAGAGAGAGAGAGAGAGAGAGAGAGAAAAAAAAAACTGGAACTGGAAAAGCAGAGCAGCTCAGTAAAGCTGCTGAGAGGGATTAGGGGAAGGCAAGCAGCACATGTGTGGAAGACAGTAATGCATTTTACCCAAACTTCAGCTCCCCTAAAGCCCGGGATTAGTGACCGGGCCAGGCTTGGAGACGCAGGCCCTGGTCTCCCCATCCTCTCTGGCTTATTATCGGCTGCGCTACCCCGCTCCTTAGCTTATTACAGACCTCATCCAGCTATTTATCATCCCTTTGTGTCATATTTTTTAGGGGAATACATATTTATTTAAGTGAAATCTGTCTGATCCTCATCTTAAGAAAGGGGGCGGGTTGGGTTAGAAGGAACATGTTGTCACTGTTGCCTCGCTGCTCACCCGTCTGGCTATGACTAACATAATGCAAGGTGGATATGTGTGACAAAAAGAAAAACACAGAAAGATCTGTGGGAATGAGAGCATGAATATCTCTTACCTTGTACCCTCTTTCTCCTCTCTCTCACATTCTTTATCTCTCTCTCTCTCTCTCTCTCTCCTTCCCTCTACCCTCTCTCTCTCCTTCCCTCTACCCTCACTCTCTCGCCTTCCCTCTACCCTCTCTCTCTCTCCTTCCCTCTACCCTCACTCTCTCCCCTTCCCTCTACCCCCTCTCTCTCCTTTCCACTACCCCCTCTCTCTCTCTCTCTCCTTTCCTCTACCCTTGCTCTCTCTCTCTCCTTCCCTATACCCTATTTCTCTCTATCCTTCCCTCTACCCTCTCTCGCTCCTTCCCTCTTCCCTCTCTTCACACACTTTCTTTCTCTCCTCTCTCTCTCTTCTCTCTGCTGCTTTTGTTTGGTGTGTGTGTGTGATGGGATTAGTGAGACAGGTTCCAGCTCTGGCGAAGCCCCCTTTTGAAGACCTGCACCAGGAAGACTGGAGAGGAGCTTAACTGATAGTGCTGCTGTCACAGCGCTGTATCTTTCTCTCTCTCTCTCTCTCTGTCTCTCTCTCCCTGTCTCTCTCTCTCTCTCTCTCTCTCCATTTCTCTCTCCCTGTCTCTCTCTCTCTCCATCTTTCTCTCTCTCTCTCTGACTCTCTCTCTCCCTGTCTCTCTCTCTCTCTCTCTCTCTCTCTCTCTCTCTCTCTCTCCGGCTCTCTCTCCGGCTCTCTCTCCCTGTCTCTCTCTCTCTCTCTCTCTCTCTCTCTCTCTCTCCCTGTCCCCCTCTCTCTCTCTCCATCTCTCTCTCCCTGTCTCTCTCTCTCTCTCCATTTCTCTCTCCCTGTATCTCTCTCTCTCTCTCCATCTCTCTCTCTCTTTCTCTCTACATCTGTCTCTTTCTATTTTTCTAGCTTTCTCTACCTATCTCTCTACTAGTGTGCTAAAGACACTACAGAGAAAAAGTGAGGGGTACGGTGAGTCACCACTGCTCCCTCAGACCCAAATAGCATTCATCCTGCTGCCTCAGCATTACCCCGGACTGTGTGTACGTGGAGAAGAGGCTGCTGCTCTCCACAAACTGCCACAGATTTCCACTGAAGCAGGAGTTTAGTTCTGCAGCTAACAGCTCTGGGAGAATAACATGGATGGTTTTCAAATTGGGATTATTTGGTGTAAAATCCAATCCAGTGTTTTTGTGGGTTGGGTTTGTATGTTTTTGTTGCAGATGAATCGACATCCATCCATGCAGAAATAGCCCCTAACCTCTGCATCTGGCCCATAGGGGTCACTGGTACTTCACCAAATCACTGGGAATTTGCATTGGAAAAAGAGATTTTGGATTGTCAGAGAACACACCAACACACACACAAGTGCAAACACACACACACAAGCAGGGACGCACAAATGTGTTCTCCTGACACTCCCGCCTCCCCTACACACACACACAACGGCTAGCTAACACATCCACCGCTCTCCCCACATCCAACATGTAGCGTGACGTTTGTCAGCCTCACAGTCTATCCAATAAAGCATGGACATTTCTTTACATAGTGAACACAGCCTGTGTAGCCAGCTAGCCAGACCTTGCTGGACCTGGTCCTGGCTCAAGCCGAGCTGATTAGCAGAGCTACATGAATGTGACACGTCCTCTCTGCCAGCGTGTCCCCCCCCCCCCCCCCCCCCCCCCTCCCGGTCCCCCCTGCCACCCCCAGCCACTGGCTGAAACAGTAGAGAAGACATACAGGCCTTGAGCGAAATCTACACATGCAAATGAGCTCTGGCCAGCCAGGCTGAAAGGCAGGGAGGGAGGCAGGAGCGTATGGCCAAACAGCAGGGCCACCGCCCCTCCCCCCCTGCCTCTCGTCCACCCCCCCCCCCCCCCCCCCCACCCCCACCCATCAGCCCCCTGCCCTTCTCAGTCAACACACACAGGCAGTCGCTCACCCTCCATCACACGTACACACACTCACACTCACCCCTCGCACATACACGTTTTTACACTCTGGTTCTTGGAAACAGAAAACCCCACATGGGCTATTGGACGTGTCCACAGGACAGAGCAGTGTGGGTAATATTACATACATCATTCATTTCTTTCACTGTTTATCTTTGAATGCTATATTCACCTATTACAGTTAGCTCATTAATGATATGATTAAAATGAGGGCAAAAAGAATTATACAGGTATGTGATGTGTTGATTTAGAAACAAAATTACTAAATGATTAATTGCTCATAAATGTATGAGCTCTACTGTTAGTGTAGACTTTATTCACACACATTTGGCATTTCTCCTTTCGTGGTGAATACCTAACACGAACATGGCCAAATAGGTATAATTCATGTTTATATGAAAATATTTTAACTATATTACAGACTGAATTTTTACTTATTTCTATTCATAATGAACATAAACAAACAGAAACCCCAAACTAAATTCTTAAGGTATCACAAGGTAGTTGTGGAAACCTCATTGTGTAAGAGTTGTAGTAAATAATTGTATTTTCTATTTTTATCTCAAGTATTAATATGGATTATACAGTAGCTGGAGTCTATAATATTTAAAACATATTTTGGTGAATTATGAAAGAACCGAACATTCATATTTGGTGCTGTATATAGATATATATTTTTTCCTTACAGACAAAATGAAATGGAGTTTTCTCACAGGGTATCACATTACGTTCGCAACGTTGAATTAACATTGTTTAAATGTTGAACCAGCAGCTTCCTATCTATTACAATAGAACAGTAAACAAACTTACCAGCCTGTCAGCCTCTCTGTGTAGCTGTTCCACTGGAATGTTAATATTGTATTTCTAGATTTAACATAATGTTGCTGTGATCACGTGAGGCTGACGGTGCGTTATCATAATCTGGTTTACTGTAACTGTATCCTGCTCCCAACATCGAAAAATACACAACCTGTCTTTCTCCGGTGACCGAAATCATGTCCGCTGTACTAATAATCCGAGTGATTATAAATTGCATTTCATTGGGTATGCTACATGCCAGTAGCTGTACTGGGCAGGGGCAGATATCTGGGGAGTTGATTATATTTAACATGCTACTATAGTTATAGATACTACACAGTAGCTTACTAATTCAGGAATGTGTTTCTTTGGAATGAATTAAACCAAGCATCAACAGGCATCACTTGATACCTGGTACAGTAGTGTTGTTTTGAACTCGTTGAAGAAAGTACCAGAAAGTACAAACGGTTCATCACACAAAATACCAAGTTAAAGAACATTTGGAAACTCCTTAATGTAAAAAAAGATGTCAAAATCACGTTCTTTTTTTGTTGTTGCCAAACAGGCGTTTCAGGGGTTATTTATTAATCACCATGTTCCATCGCTCTTGTACATTATTTCCAAAATTCACAAAGAAAAGTACAAACCTTTTCACTTCATAATACCTTTAAATTCCTCTTATCCACTCTAAAGTACTTTCAAGAGCCAACTGAGCCTTTATGGTTAAGGAATGTAGAGTTGTATTATTGTTGTTTTGCTTTATTATCCTAAATCTGTTTCTTCACGAAGGCAATGTTCCTCCATATAATTTCTCCATTGCCACTGACGGTGAGTATCCTCTATATTCCGCTGAACCTGCATCTGTTAAGCTGAACAGTTGGCTTCACCCGGCCTACTTTTTATTCTGTTCAATGTATTTTCTCTCTCCTTTTCTCTACCTCTCAGCTCTCTGGCTCTCTTTCTCCCTTTTCGATTTCTCTTTTCTAACTCTCCCTGAAAGACATTTAGAAGAAACATTGTAGGTCAAAATGAATTCAATTTACAAATTCATTTGATGCATCTGAAGTTTATACCTTAAGTACAGCAATGCCAGAAAGCACTGTTCCACCACTATAATTGTCATATTTACAGTATTGATAGTTTGGAAAACACCAACCACATGTTGAATATGTCTAACAACGGCACACACAAGTAAAGGATAAATAAGGAAATTATGTTTTTTTATCTTAAAAGTGTAAGAAACCAATTTTAATTAAAGTAACAAAGAAGCCAGATTCAAATGTACACAAATAATATATAGCAAAGAGAAAAAAAATTGTTAGTTTCAGAGTAATTACTTTGATAATATTACTTTGTACATAGAAGCCTGTAGTTTGGGAATGAGATGAAGACAAGAGTGGCCTCATTTTGATTTTAACAATTGCTTTTAGACTTACTCCAGCGATCGATTCCTGCCTCTAATTCGGACTCCTTGAAGAGAGATTTTCTTTCATCACGCTGGCATTGTCTTCACCTCTCATTAGAAGCCCCCTGCTCTCGTTAACACCCCACCTACTGTTGGCTTTAGCCAGGCCTACATTCATCAATCAACCCTGAGAGAGAGAGCTGTTCAAAGATGAAGGGATGAGGTTTGTCGATCTCACCCCACTTCTCCAAAGTTTTATGTTACTTGTACTACAGTAAGTTCAAATGTGAATTAACATATTGTTTGTGGTGGGCATCATTGCATCACAATACTTCGTTTGAGCTAATTAATTTATGGCTCATTGCATCATTCATGACCTCAACAGAAAAGTTGTACGTCATTAGCATTTTTCTGTATGAAAAATAATTATTAACAAATAATGACTTTCAGTCAACCTTTGGGCCTTCTCTTTCAAATGAATTTCATGCAGGTTGACTAGCTGCATCTAGTAAGGTCACGACCCTGAGCCACACCACTGACCCGACAACACCTGAGGAATACCTGAACATCTTCCTCTCTCTCCCTCAACCCAACACACTACACGTTAGCTAGCCGGTCCTGTGTGTAGTCCTGTGTGTAGTCCTGTGTGTACTGATCGGCTGAGAGAAGGGATTAGAAATATAACAGGAGTTTGTCAGATACCGGGCAGCACAGGGACTGAGGGAGATTTACACTCAACAGAAAGAAGGAAAAAAACTGGGGAAAAAACAATAACGGATGAAAAGAAGAGATGTGAGGCGAGAAAAATCTTGCTTCTGGAGGCAGTTTTCCTCAAACCAATGAGAACACAGCTTTTCACCTTTACAGTGCAAAGGTCAGTCTTCGCCTTGGGCCAAGTCAACCAAGACTCGGAGGAAAAACCTTCCCATTTTCACGGAGAGGAAAGAGAAAAAGAAAGAGAAAAAAAGAAAAGTGTCCCAACCAACCTCGCACAAAATGGACCCTCTTTTTTCTGGTGTGTTAATGGCCACTCTTAATAGTCACCAGGGGGTTTGTTATTAATGCCACCCAGAACCCCTGCTTTGTCTTTCTCTCTCTCTCTATCTCCCTCCCCCCACTCTATCCCCCCCTCTCTCTGCCTTCCCCCTCCTCTCTGTCTCCCTCTCTCCCCCTCTCTCTCTCTCTGTCCCTCTGTCTCTCTCTGCCTCTCTCTCTCTGCCTCTCTCTCTCTCTCTCTCTCTCTCTCTCTCTCTCCCCCCCCCCCTTCTCTGTCTCTCTCTCTCCCCCTCTCTCTCTCTGTCCCTCTGTCTCTCTCTGCCCTCTCTCTCTCTCTCTCTCTCTCTCTCTCTCCCCCCTCTGTCTCTCTCTCCCTCCCCCCCTATCTCTGTCTCTCTTTCTCTCTCTCTCTCTGATGCAGTTTGAGATGTAAATGTAGTGGAACACTCACTTCCTCTATCTCTCCCTAAAAGATGCTTAACGATCTCACAGCTTCGTGGAAACATGCGCCACACTCCGGAAGATTTATGAACACATCTGCTTTGCCAATAGGAGGGAGTGGATGTGTAGCTGTGGTCTGTGTGTGTGTGTGTGTGTGTGCGTGTGGGTGTGTGTGGGCGTGTGCGTGTGTGTGTGTGCGTGTGCGTGTGTGTTTGTGTGTGTGCGTGTGTGTGTGTGTATGTGTGCGTGTGAGTGTGTGTGTGTGTGTGTGTGCGTGTGTGTGTACGTGTGTGTGTGCGTGTGCGTGTGTGTGTGTGTGTGTGTGTACGTGTGCGTGTGTGCGTGTGTGTGTGTGTGTGTGGGTGGCTCAGTTCTGAAGGCTGGATGTAAAGGAATCAGAGACAATGGGAGGGTTAGCTAGTTACTGAAAAGAGGGGAGCACTTTGACTAGTGATGAATAGACATGAGTACAGGAGAGAGAGTGAGAGAGAGTGTGAGAGAGAAAGAGAGAAGTCTGATTAATTATTGCAAGGCTGCTATGTGCCGATCTGGCTTCTCACTTCAGTGGGCCGGTGCACGGCTCTCGCCTTCGGCCATGTCGGTGGGGCTCATTAAAGAACCTCTCGAGACCTGACAGAAATAGTTAACGGAGTGTGATGGTCGACTCAGGCAGCATACCCCAGACACACACACACACACACACACACACACACACACACACACACACACACACACACACACACACACACACACACACACACACACACACACACACACACACACACACACTCACTCACTCACTCACCGTCTAGCCCTCAACCGGACAGACAGGAACGAGAGGATTCCCTCCTCCAGTGGAAGGAGAGAGGGCCTAACAAGGCAGTCTGTAATACACCTGTAATCAAACCGCTCCAAAAAGCACCCAGGGAGCGCGGCGCCGCTGCCTCTGATTGGAGCGTCGGAGCACCGAGAGCACAGCCCCGATCTATAATTGATGTGTGGGCACAATTACAGGCCTCCAGACATCAGCAAAGTGTTGCACAAGCGCCTCAAGGATAGTTGAATTTTGAACAGGCGTTGCATAAAATCAAGGTTCTCTCTGCTGTTTCTGATACATCTCCTAAATGTGAAGCCGGTCGGATGGCAGGCTGGATGGATAAATGAATGTGCAAGTTGAGTCTGCTGTTTCAGGATATGCATGTGTAGACTTTTATAACATGCACTTGGAGCTTTATGAGCCAGCCGTTACACAAGTGTTCTAGTATTGCTGTCCAACACTAATATGTCTTTCTAGAATACAGGCCACAGAAAAGGGGACATATAGATGAGGGTCAGGTAAAGACTGACGAGAAACGCAGATCCACCGGTGTTTAACAGGGTAATCAGAGGTTTGTGAGAAAGCTCATTTCGCTGACATTCACAGAAGCCATTGTCATGTCTTCTTGGGTACGAAAACAGTTGTTCAGGAATTTGGAGATTTCAGAGCTATATTAAAAAAACATGTGGTGGGCAGTGTTATTCATCTATGCTAACACAAGCATTTTTTTCTCCTTATTCGATGCCTCTCTCTCAGTGTGAATGTGATGAAGTTGCTGGAAAGACAACCTGTTGCTTGTTCTATTAACAATAACAACGATAAAGTGATATTGCATAAACTCAGGTCATTTCAGGTCAACTCAGCTTCATTTAGTAATAATATTTACTATTATAATAAACAGTCTAGTGTGCATTCAACTCCACGTGCAGGCTTTCTTTCTTACTTGCATTTCAGGTTTTTGTCTAGAAATTGAAAGACAACATTCAACCTTATGTGAATAGCGCCTGGTTATAACCACATCGTCTTCGTGGTGTCCCCAACGGACAAGGTCATTCATTTCATATTTCCAAAGGAACACTTCCACAGAGCTTCTCAACACAATGACTCATTTATGCTGGAGTAAAGAGGCTATTGATAACAAGGTCTTCGCATGGGAGTTTTAACTTTCATTTGGCCGCTCAGCAGAATCACCAGTTGCAAGATTTCGCAAATTTACATAAACCCTTCTGTTAGAAAGAGAGAAAGAGAGGCAGAGAGAGAGAGAGAGAGAGAGAGAGAGAGAGAGAGAGAGCAGCCTAGAGAAGAGGAAGTATTCTCTGTTTTCATGGACCATTAAAGAACACCGGAAAATACAATAAAGGGAAGCCATTTTTCAAATAAAGTTATGCATTCAATACTCTACTCCAACTCACCTCACTGCCTCAATGAGTTTAGAACAGAGTCACTTTCAGAAAGCAAATACAATAAACAGGAAGTAAATCTAGTTTTGAGAGGAAGAAGACTGTAAACTATGAGTATTCATCTTACCCTATAGGTCATTCTGCAACTTTCAAATGCGATCTATTATCATAATAATTATCGGTGCGAAAAAACTCATCTGTCCTAAACCCCAATAAATTGGGATAAATAATAAAACAATGTGATTGTCAAAAATGACAATAACTTGATAATTGATATCTCATCTACATATTTTAACCCTACACATAAACATGATCATTAATTTGTTGTTACGGATGCATACCTAGTCTCTTGACAAAATACTATGTTGTGATTATTAGTTTGTATTGTTTTAAGAAGACAGTTATGTGTGAGAATGGTTAAGTAGGGGAAGAGTTCAACCCTTTGGGTTTTGATTAACACATTTGAAATTCAGAAGGTGCTGGTGTTCTCCAATCATTCTGTGAACTGCACTTTTAAAGTAAAACCTTCTGGCAGATACGTGACTGTGTGTAGGAGTAAGGGGCCGAAAACATGAATTGATAAAAAATCCTAATGCGCTGTGGGCATGACTCACACAAAAATATCTGCATATACACAGACTGACATGATGTTTTATCTCTCTCGTTTTTTCTTTAAAAACTAGAACACAACTGATAAGAACAAAGATTGAAGAAATGGTACACACACATTACAAAGAGGGGAGAGAGATTGATAGATGAGGGATGATAGAACCAAATCATGAGAAAAATATACATTCTTTCCAATGTGTCAAGTAATTACAAATAAAACAGAGCAATCTAGAATGCTATTTGGCTCTTAATTAACAGAGAGTACACAGTGGCAGAATACCTGACCACTGCGACTGACCCAAAATTAATGAAATCTTTGACTATGTACAGACTCAGTGATCATAGCCTTGCTATTGAGAAAGGCCACCGTAGGCTGACCTGGCTCTCAAGAGAAGACAGACTATGTGCACACTGCCCACAAAATAAGGTGGAAACTGAGCTGCACTTCGTAACCTCCTGCCAAATGTATGACCATATTAGAGACACATATTTCCCTCAGATTACACAGACCCACAAAGAATTTGAAAACAAATCCAATTTCGATAAACTCCCATATCTACTGGGTGAAATACCATAGTGTGAAATCACAGCAGCAAGATTTGTGACCTGTTGCCACAAGAAAAGTGCTATCCTACCATTGTAAATACAACCTATAGTTATGTTTATTTATTTTCGCTTTTGCACTTTAAGTATTTGCACATCATTACAACACTGAATATAGACATATGCCATTTGAAATGTCTTTATTCTTTTGGAACTTTTGTGAGCGTAATGTTTACTGTACATTTTTATTGTTTATTTCACTTACTTTAACAATGTAAACAAATGTTTTACCATGCCAATAAAGCCCTTAAATTGACATTGTATTGATAGAGTAAGGAGAAAGGAGGAGCGTACTAACGCAGCAACTCTGTCTGTCTGTCTGTCTGTCTGTCTGTCTGTCTGTCTGTCTGTCTGTCTGTCTGTCTGTCTGTCTGTCTGTCTGTCTGTCTGTCTGTCTGTCTGTCTGTCTGTCTGTCTGTCTGTCTGTCTGTCTGTCTGTCTGTCTGTCTGTCTGTCTGTATCTATAGTGTTCTCACCCCTGGGTGTCAACAGGTGAGTGGGCGATAAGAGTGTTTGATGTTGCCAGCCAGAATTTTTACCACCCAACTTTGCTTCTTCTCCAAGACCTCTCAGACATCAAAGCACCCCCCCCCCCCCCCCATCTCACTTTAATCCACTGCACCGGAGCCCTTCAGTTCAAAGCTCCTTCCCCTCTCAGAACCCCGTCCCCCACCCCACCCCCCAAAAAATGAAACCCAAACTTTTTCTTTCCCCTTCTTCCGCGGAGTAGCAATTACATCTCCTCTTGCGTGGTGACCAGCTCCTGCTATTAATTAATCCTACAAAGAGGGCTCGTTTCCTGGCTGCTTTAGATTGACAGGGGACTGAGGGGAACAGAGAGACCCCCTTTTCAAAGGCCATCCAGCCTGACCAAGGCGAAGAGAGGGCAGGGAAATAAAGAGGAGAAGAGAAGAAAGACTTGCGCTCCCCAAAGTAGGTGGAAGAGGAGTGGAAACATTTGATACTAGGCTACTTGGAAGTGATTGAATGCTTTGTTGCCAAGATGCTCTTTATTAATCTTTACCTGCACACAAATCTGGAGCGCTAGAAAATGCATTTGAAGTGGCTTCTAAGTTGAGTTGAGAGGCTTTGCCTTGGGTGGCCTGGTGGAACAGAGGTTGGCAGTTGGGCAGCTCATGCATGTGTTTTTCTTTGCCTCGCCCATCCATCTCCCACAGAAAGGCTTCATTTCCCTCAAACAGACAGACACATATGTAGCTGGAAGGACATACAGAAAAGAGAGATGAAACGACGGTGAGAACGAAGGGAGAGCGAGCGGGATGGGAGGGGCAGGAGAAATCCACTAGGGACACGATGAGGGGATGAGAGGGAGAAAAGCAGAATAGAGATTTAGGCCTTTCATTCACTTCCTGTGCTGTGTGTGAATGGTGTGAGTCAGACTGAATGACGCTCAGGATACTATTGTAACAGTGTGTAAAGGAATTTACTGAGAACAGAATGGAAACCATGAGCTCACTGATCAAAGAGCAATTAGACAGTCATGCTAAAACTAAGATAAACTAGTTCTACTGGTGGTATATGTCCACAGACGTGCACTACCCAGGTAACCTACCTAGATTCATATCAGACAAACACAGTAGACTGTCCTCTCTGCTACTGATGCTGGAACCAACAGGACCCTGAACAGCTTCTACCCCCAGGCCATTAGACTGCTAAATAGTTAGTCCAGGTAGCTATTGGTTAACTATTAAACTATCTGCTTTGACCCTTTTTGCACTAACTATTTTGACTCATCCCGTATGTTGCTGCTACTGTTAACTATCTGTCACTATGTTCCTACCTATATGTACATATCTACCTCAATTACCTACGGGTTTTACTTTTCTATTATTTCTCTATTTTCCTTCTCTCTGCGTTGTTGGGAAGGTCCCGTGAGGAAGCATTTCACTGTTCGTCTACACCTGTTGTTTACCAAGCATGTGACGAATAACATTTGATTTGCTTTGAGTTGACAGTCACACACACACACACGCACGCACGCACGCACGCACACACACACACACGCACACACACACACGCACACACACGCACACACACGCACACACACGCACACGCACACACACGCACACACACGCACACACACGCACACACACGCACACACACACACACACACACACACACACACACACACACACACACAGAATTTCTTGTTTGGGTCCAGTATTTTACTTACATCACTGCAGCCTCCACTTAAGCCTCAGCTTGGATAAATCTCCAATAACACGTACATTTTTCAACTAATCTGTTTCTTTGAACATATTTGATCGGAGCTCGAAATTCGTTTTGGCACTACTGCAATCAATATGGTTTAAAAGATTCAAACCTAGATAGGTATTTTTGGTTAGGCACAGGCTACCAAGCTTGTCGGTGCGTGTCTGAAAAACATATATTTTTCTCTCCCCATAATTGTATATCTTATTTAACATTGGCTTTTTTAGCAGTTAGCTATTAATGAATGAAATACAACAAGGAAGGACTATTTACAGTTGTTTGTTTGTTTGTTTTCTTTATTCTATTCTAACAGTGCAAGTTTGATTAAATGAATGCATACTTTATTCTATATTGAATATATTTGAATAATTTGACATTATTTGTGCTGCTTTAGTTCTTCAAATGTTACAATAAAAAAGTATGGGGTCATTAAGTACATTTTATTACTGACCAGAGCGTCTATACAGTTAGCTTTAGTGGGGTGGTATTGTATGTTGTAAGGAGTTCTACTTTGTGGCGCTCATTAAAATGTAGAGTGAAACGGCGAGGGTCTCCTAATGTATTTTCCCTGGGAGGGGTGTGGACTTTCAGGTTAAAGGTTTCGGGGCGCGTTCATGCCTCTCCGTCCACCCTCCGCTAATAAATGAGAGGAAAGCGCTGGCAGGTGTGAAGGCTGCGCCTCACAGACCCCTGAAAACCTACTCACAGGAAGGGGAAAGCTAAATATTCCACTGGAGGGGATACACACAGGGGCATTGAAAATAACTCTCTCTCTGACCCAAAGTATCTGCACCCCCAGACCTGGTCCACTCACCCTCAACACCGACCGACCCAGCCAGATGTTGTCACACACTGACTCACCCTCTAGCTACTACTCCAGCCTCCCCCAACTCCAGTCCCAAACTGTCACAGTGAAGTCTGAAGTCATTGGGTCTCCACGGGGCTAGGATTCCATGTTATCCTATCATTCATCAAACTCATGTCAGAAGTCACGTTTAAGCAGTTATTTTCTGGCTGGTAGACGGGTCGTGTTAAATGAAGGGTCGGACTCCAATGCAAACAAGATTAATGGCAACACCTGATTAGATGTGATTTCTACTTCCTGTCCCGTGTGTGGCCAGAGCACCAGAGTTTGTTTTGGTTTTATTAGGGGTTAAGACATTTTCTAATTTCAAGTAGTTCCCTCATAGCTTTTACCTCAATGGGACCCATTTAGGACTTCTTTCACCATAAAACAGACATATTCAATGATTGACCGTACTGCCGTGTTTCAATGCAAAATGAGGCATGTTTTCCAGGGCTGATGTATCATCGATGCTACAAGTTCTTCCCACAAAAATAAGAGCTTGCACTCTGCAAACAGAGAGCTTCCTCCTGGGTAATTTGGTCCTCAGGTATATTCTTATGAGATATTAAATATGTTTCCACCTCTGATGCGGGGCCACGTGGTTGTAAGTAAAACAAACACTTGAAACAAATATTATTCCTTTTCTGTTTTGTCGACCTGATTAGCTGAATGCTAATTCTACTCTATGATGTCATTAATCACCTTGACACGAGGTTACTCTGGGCTTCAGCTAGATATCCATTCATAATCTTTGTCAAACCTAGTACATTTAGTATTAAATATGTATATTCCAGTCTGTATATTATGTCATATTATTCATATGTTTAATCTGGATAACATTTCAACGGTTTTGCATAGATTTTGAGTTGTAAAATGTGTTCTATAGATATAAGAATAGCATGTTTAAGTAATATGAAAAAGTAAAAGCAACGACACTAATTTGAATGTTGATCAACGGAAACCTGAGGCCCTTCATTTAATGTTATATGAATGGGAAATAAAATGATTCCATGTTTCAAATTCATTCATTTTTTCTATAGGCTTTTTCATAGGTTAATTTGTTTTCCTCTTTCACTCACTGTATTTTTATTTCTTGTTTAAGACAGTTTAGTACAACAGAATGCAAACAAGAGTAAGTAGACTTATGTATTAAATGTGTTAAATAACTCTAACAAACAAATCACTTTTATAACCTCCCCCCAAAATATATATTTCATACAACAAAGTAATATCACTCCATTAACATTGATATTTCCTGCAGAAATAACTTTAAACGCTAACAGATTTCTCCAAAGCGCATTAATTCACTTATATTTATAGAGTGGGGATTCCTTTATAATTAAATCATCTAAGACGAGATGATAAGAATAATTCATTGTGTTTTGCTGAGATGAAACTTCAAAGGGGAATGCTGAGGTTGCAGAATACTACCGCAGTACAATACCTCCCGTATACAGTACAGTGGGAAGCCATGAGTCAGATGGGTGGTGGGGTTATTAACACCCAGTGGGTTTCAGTCTGTACATTAAGTTACTGACTCAATCATTTATTTGGGGGGAGAGAGAGAGAGAGAAGGAATTGTATTAAGTGGCATCACTTAGTCATTTATGGATTTGTTTCTGCTAAAAACGGTTTATATTTATTTGGGGATTATTGAGTGCATAAAAATGACACTGTCTGAGTCCAAGAAGAAAAGTACTTGTGTATGAGTACTACTGGATGTGGATTACAGTATCATATAGTATTTTAGGTATAGCAAATACTGTTACTAGAATGAATTGATCATCTTGAATTATTCTGTATCACCATGCTGCGAGAGAGACGGCTGCTGGATGGATGGTTTCTGTCTTCTACCCAGAAATCACTCCTGTACTTAGCTAGACTCCCTCTGGACCCAAAATAATATAGTGATTCACATCTTGACGAAAAATGTCACTCGAAATGGTGAATAAAGTATGACAGCACAATATGAAATATGAAAATTAGGCAATTGGAGCCATTTTCTCTCCAGCGGCTTGTGTAATAACTCAGTCCATTAAGCCAGCTAATAGATCCCCATTGAGATTCTGAGGTAATGGCAAAGCACAGATTGTCTTAGGGAAGCTCTGGTGTCACTGTATCAGTCTAATTACATCCATGCAGATACAGAACCACAGACACCATGATTATAACACGGACACTGAGATACGCTACAAAAAGTATCTAAATATCTTATATTGAATGATAATTAACTTAAAATTTGTGTTTTCTTAGCAAGCTAAATTATCTAATGTCATTGGCAGATAATTTTGCTTATTTTAACCTAAAAAAGGCTAAATACAAGATATTCTTCAAGCTATTTTACCTTAATCAACTAATTATTTATTCTAATGAATAGCTTTTTGCAGTGTACTACTGCTGCTTTGAATTATCAACGCCCAATATTCACCATTCTCCTGTCATTTGTGTTACAATATTATTCATCTGGTTTGTTTTTCCTTTAGCCTCATTTATTTCCCCTCTTCTTCCTCTCATTATTATTAAAGGGACAGTTTGCCCCGAATAAAAGTTTGCCTGACACACAGCGTATCAGTCATAATGCTAAAAGTCACCTAAAGTCAAGCTGCGTCCATGTTCCATCTTCTGTGTAGATCCCATGATGGAGTTCCTCAGGCCTCAATGCCAAATGAATGGGAAAGACTGGCAGGGTCTAACTCCATATGATCACATTGTACCAATGTTCCCTATACATTTGCGATTGAGGACTGCAAATATCCATCCAACTGAACTATAATGAGGTGAACTATCCCAACCATCCCAATACCAGTACCAATACCAATACCGTCCCACTAGTATCACTCTCAGTACAACATATTGTTGAATGTACTTTTAAAAGGTCAGGGGGCAGATCGGATTTCAAATCGTACTGGGGTTCACAAAGTGACAGTACACCTGCCTAGCATTTCAATGCCTGCACCCTTTCCCATCCCCAGACCACCCGATCAAAGGCGAGGAGGTCTGCGCTGACTCACACGCACACACAGCCTAGACATCTGTGGACGGTTGGCATGCCAGGAACAGGCTAGGCCAGGGCCAGGTTTTGTGTTGGTGCGGACCCAGAGTCAGGCTTTGTGTGTGAACTTCCCAGTCCAGGTCCCAGGTCCCAGGTCCTGGCCTTCAGGGAGGGAGAGGGTCAGCGGGGGTAGACTGTGTTTGGCCGGCAGGTCACGTCATCTGGGGGCCGCGATGCGTGTTACAAGTGTTGCGCCTGTCGGAAACAGAGGGCCCCAGTCTTGTCCTCCACGGCTGCTGAGGTTTCAGAGCCAGCTCGCTCCGACAGGAACCTGCCTGCCCGGTTGCCGGGAAGAGAAAAAGAGCCCAGCCAGGAGAAAAAAGCCACAGAACCAGGCCCATGAATATTCATCTGAAGCTGTGATGAGATGTGACATGCGTTCCTGGCATGCAGCTCACACCACATGGCCCAGCCTGCATAGTGGTGGTAAAGGGAGAGAAAGGCCGTGTCCAAGCGTGTTACCCAGGCCTGCCGCATTCAATTGGATCCAATGATGATTTTCGGATTTCTCAATTTCAGATTGATTCCAGACATTTTCTGCCCCCCCTCCCCCCTCCCTTACCCTCTACCAAGTAACTAGAGAGAGAGAGGGAGGGGGAGAGTGTTTGTGTGGGTAACAGAGAGAAAAAGAGAGAGAAGAGAGAAAGAGGGGGGAAGCTATCTCATGTCATCTTACCAGAGGTGTGGACTTGAGTCACATGACTTGGACTCGAATCTGACTCGAGTCAGAAAATGTGAAACTCGACTTAATAGAAAATAAAATAGCTTGAGATTTGTCTTGGACTTGGAGCCTCAAGACTCGGGACTTGACTTTTACTTGAGACTGATGACTTGAAATGATCTGGCCAGGTTTTGTAATGTTTTGTCACTCATTTTGTGGCACAGTGTCTCCGGGGATTACTCTTCACACAGCCAGAGACCGTAGCCGCAGCGTGCATCAGATCGGCTAGTGAAATGCACACTCAGCCCTCTGATTGGACCAGCAAACTGTCAATCAACACAGGCCGGTTGAGCTAGTGAACAGAATGCTGATTTGCTGTGCAGCTATAGGATCGGGTGCAGTGCAAACGCTAAATTCTACGGTGGAAGGATTGCCATAATAAATATGCAGCTCCAGAAAATGTTTGGTGATCATGACTATTAACTGTTTACTTTGCAAACTTACCAGCAATGGGGCATCAAGCAACAATTAGGCGACTAGCATATGCCTACTGGTCTTTTGGTATGTCAAAATTGCTTGAAATGTATAATTTACTTGTGAAGCTTGCATTTGGAATTTGTTGTTAAAATGATGTATTATTACTTAAAATATGTTGTAGACAGAATAATATAAAGGGCTGTCTGCTAGCCTCAATAAATAGACAAATATCTGTAGTCATTGCATGTATAGACTTTGTTTTACTTGACTTGACACATGACATAAAGAAACTTGTGACTAGTCTTGACTTGCTCATAGAATGCACGACTTGGACTTCATTCGAGACTCGACCCGTTCTACTTGGGACTCGACTTGAGACTTGGACCTTGTGATCTGAGACTTGCTTGTGACTTGAATAATAGTGACTTGGTCCCACCTCTGCATCTTAGTACTAAGTTCTGCCCTGTACTAAACCCGTAAGAACCTTTTCCTCCTAACTATCTCTGACTTCTCTTGTTTATTGTGTAAAAATGTACTTACTATGTCTGAGATATGTGGTTGTCCCTGAGATGAATGCGCTAACTGTAAGTCGCTCTGGATAAAAGCGTCTGTTAAATGACTAAAATGTAAAATATTAGAACCAGTGTTGTTTCTACTACCTCCATATTTCTGTTCTGTTCTGTTCTGTTCTGTTCTGTTCTGTTCTGTTCTGTCCTGTCCTGTCCTGTCCTGTCCTGTCCTGTCCTGTCCTGTTCTGTTCTGTTCTGTTCTGTCCTGTCTCTGCTTCTCCTCAGAGCGGTACTGTAGCAGCCTGCTGCAGCGGACCACTGTAGCTGTATCATAGAACAGACTTCAGTAAGCAGGCGGGCGACACGAGGAGGCTGGCATGGACGTTCCTCCCTTCTAACAATACCCTGATCCTCAACAGACTATTGTGCACAGATCCCTGCATTGTTTCACCACTCACGGCGAGCCAGCTGGCACGGAGATGGCAGTGCCGTTGACAAGGTTCACAATACCCCCTCCAGTACGAGCCACAATAAAGGGACACGGACACAGCCACCTCTATGGCACACAAGAGGCTGTCGTTGAGCGAGGGAGAGAGAGAGGAGAACACTGGGCCTCACAGGCAGGTGCTGCTGCCAACGTCTCCACAGCCCTGTAGCGTCTGTAGCTTTTAGTGATGACAAGGGGCTGGCAAGAGGGCTCTTCTTTTTAATCCACATTGTTCGGGGGGCTCCAGAGGAAGGAGGGTTTGTGCGCCTGCTATTTTTATAGAGGCTGACTGAAGAGATGGAAAGCTCTCTCTCTCTCTCTCTCTCTCTCTCTCTCTCTCTCTCTCTCTCTCTCTCACACACACACACACACACAGAGACACACACACTCTCCACCCTCCCTGTCTCTAGTGAAGTAGTTCTACTGCTTACCTTGGTTTATTGCACCGAGCTGTTGCCTCTTGACACGTCTTATCAAGTGGAGGGAAGTGACAGTTTTGCATTTGTCAAGGTAAACTGGGGGGGGGGGGATTACAGTGTGACACCCGGGAGAAAGAAACAGTGCTGGGGTATCTCAACCCTCAGAGGCTTCGGCTGACAGCTGGATGCTAGTGGGACTGTTTCAGGGGAATAATGCTGTGTTTGTCGGGGCTAGTTTCTGGTGTGTTATTTGTGCGAGCTATCATGCAGAGGCTTCAGCGACTCGCCTGTCATCTGATGAGACGTGTCACTGTCTCAGTAGGTTCGATGGGCAGGTAGCTCTGCGGGTCACGGGAGGTCATATAACACACACAGAGTATTACTGTTGGATGTGGAGAGTGGAGGTTCTCACCAGTCCATTTGTAGAGACTCCTGGTCTGGACTGGAAGCAGACAGGGACAGCACCTCACCAGTCCATTTGTAGGGACTCCTGGTCTGGACTGGAAGCAGACAGGGACAGCACACATACAGTAGGACCAAGAGTTCTTCCAGACCACATGACCTCACAAGGGAAAAATACACAGTTATTTCATTCACTTAAAAACTATCATTATACATTTGATACAATAACTAAATTGTACATTTAATTCCACACTTACAATGTTGAAACATCACTACTAAACAAAAAGGTCTGGATGTGCCTGGAGATAAATAGTGTTTATTGATGGCAGGGTGCAATTAAAGGCCTTTTAACCCATGGACAGACAAATGTCAAATGTTTATGTATGTATTTGCATGGTATTCCGCGGCCTGCTCTTGCCAGATGAGGAGGGTTCTGTGAATTTCATTACCGTCTGCAAGGTGAACAGCAGGGCGGTGACAGGTTCAAGATTGTTTTGCTGTGGAGACGCGTCACTCACCGAATGTTTTCCACCTCAGTCATGTGGCTGTAGCCAGATTCAGAGGCTCGGTGACATCAATGGAGCCACGATGCAGGCTGAGGACTCCACCACTCCTCCTCCACCCCTCCTCCTCCACCGGTCTGGTCCAGTTTAAGGTTCTGCTTGAAGTTTCTCTTTTTTAATCACTCCATCCCAACCTCAGCCCCCTCCTCCTCCCCCTCTCCCTCCCTCCTTGCCTCCTTCCCTTCAGGCTGCTCCTCTCTGCTCCTGTCAGTTCAGCACTTTGGGGGAATCGGTGCTCTTTGAAATGCATATTGTGCAGAGCTGAACACTGGCATGTGTACACTGCTGAGTAATTGTGGAGGCCAAATGTTTAATTACACATGACAGGCCGAGCAGCGGGGGTCTACACCACACCACAGCCCTGCATACAGCAGACTGCTGGAAAACAAGGTCTCCACAGGGTCTGGCAAGAACAACAGACACCCAAACCAATCCACAACACGGCCAGGGAGAGAAGGCAGAGGTCTGGAATGAGGAGCTGGTGTGTGTATGTTGAGGGGGGTGGGGGGTATTTTCGTTTATGCATCGTCAAAATTCCTTGTTGAAGGTCCTGTGATAGAGACATACAGCTCTAAGTGGTCCAAAACTGGCGAACAAGCAGCAATGGCAAGGTAGCTGGACTATGAGGTGTGTTTATTTCCCCTGTTCCAGCTCTTCAGAGAGGGGAAACTTTCCATTACTTTGACCCAGTGTGTCCCTCCCTCCCTCCCTCCCTCCCAGTGTCGTCTCAGCAGGACTGGGGTTTACCCTGCTTCTACTAATGGACTCTGGCTCCTCCTGGAGCGAGGGAACGGGAGCGGGGAGCTGGGCCGGGGCGGAGGTGTAGGAACTCAGGAGCCTCAGGGGCCCTGTGTGTGTGACCCCTGACCTGGGCTAGCATCAGGATGTGGCGAGCGGCGAGGGGAAGAGGGAGCACCTGTGCAGGTCAGCGGCAGCCCGTCAGGCTTAACTAATTTTGAAATTGACCTCCGACCCGCATTCCCACGGTGCACTGGGGCTGGCCGTCTGACAGACAGACGCAGGAAAGGGTGTGACTGGTCCACTTCCAACCCTCCAACCCCACACCTGGTTGTAATTACCCACGATGCCTTTCACTTGTTATCTGATTAGTCCTCTTTATTAAACCATATCATTGATTGTATTTTATGTATATTGTCAGTACAAATTAGCCCATTACCACACAACAGGGACCTACTGAGTGGTTTAACAACAATAACCTAAAGCCAATAATGGTCACGGAGACTTGAGTGGTTGACCTACTGTGAGAGATTAGCTGACTACACAATCCTCTGGCTTGGGCTCTGATACAGCCGTGTTACACACATACACACACACACTGCTGTATACCACTATAGTCACTGTAAATGAATGTGGTACAATATAGTATTAGGGCCAATATTAGCTTTTTTATTTATTTTAAATTACTATTTTGAAATCCAGGGACAGTCCTTAGGCTGCATGTATTTTCAACACAGTTTCCACAAAGGTAATTGGCAGACAAATCTCATCAGCTGAGATTTTGTTGCGAATTGCAGACATGTCTAGCCTGTTAAAAATGGAAATTCAATCAGAGATGTTAAATTTGTCTCGCACATGAAGCAGGAGCAGGGGGGTCCGAGAGGGGCTGTAGTCAGCAGTGTGTGTGTGTGTGTGTGTGTGTGTGTGTGTGTGTGTGTGTGTGTGTGTGTGTGTGTGTGTGTGTGTGTGTGCAAGCTGCAGCATGCTGGAAACAATCAAGTAGCAGGAAACCCACCACCTCAGCTCTCCAATTTGCGACCACCTCTGTGTGTGTGATTCACCAGGCTTCAGGACACAACCACACTACCATTCAAAAAGGTGTCTGTCAAGGGGCAGCATAATGCCACAGCTGATGGTGTAGTAGTGAACTACTCAGCACAATGATTCCACATGCATATTACATCTAAACTATGTGGAGCTAAAATTGCTGTTCTCCGAAATGTTATACCTCTTTGTGTCTTGTATTTAAACTTACAAATAATTATACAGCTTATTTTATTTCCCTTTAAATTTGTCCCACTGGTTTTAGTGAAGGACGAGATACTCATTTGTTTTCTGTACAGTGAGGCTACTGACGAGTGTTCCTTCCTTTCAAAAAGCCAGGCTACACCAGGCAGAGTAAACGCAAAACAACAGGTCCAGTCCCAACATTATTTTTCATCCTAATTGGTGGTCCTTTGTCAGGGGGGACACTCAGGACAGAACGCTCAGCTCTGGATGCTTGACTCCTCTCCAGATGATTTACTTCTCTCTCTCTGTCTCTCTCTGCGTTAATGACATTTTTGTCTCGTTTGTTGTTGCCATGGAAAGAGACACCGTCAGGCGTGTCATGTGTTCACGGGACACAGTGATGCAATTGGAGCACCAGCGGACGCCCCGACAGAAGATCAGCCGGCCCCTCCACCACCCTTTCCCCACATCCCATAACCCCTCACTCTCCCAGCCTGCCTACTTTCTCATACTTCAGTTACCAGTCATTACCCTCATCAAGGCATGGGATATGCATGGTTTGGTTCCATTCACAAAATCATCTTTGGAAGAATCAGTGATCACAACACCAACAAAACCCCAGGACCTAAAAAAAATGAATCTCCACAAATCTGAACATGGGACCAACATTTTACGTTTATATTTTTGTTCAGTATAAAAATACACTGAGTGTACAAAACATTAAGGACACCTGCTCTTTCCATGACTGTAACGCTCGGGCGTAGTGGGAGAGGAATCAAACGCAGGAAGCAGCGATACAGGGTAGTGGCTTTTAATGAGCCAAATGGCGATAACACAAGCCACCCCAAACAGCGAAGAGAGCGCACACAAAACAAAGTGCCCCAAACACAGGGGAAGACACAGTCGGCGCAAAAACCACGCACTAGCGCAAAAACACAATCAGCGTGTACACAAGCAAGCAACAGAGAAACAATCCCGCACAAAGAGCAGGCGGGCCAGCTAGCTCATATAGTCCCGCTAATCAACCCAACTAAGGACAGGTGCAAAAATAACAGAAAGGGGGAAAACAAAAAAGGAATCAGTGGCAGCTAGTAGGCTGGTGACGACGACCGCCCAGCGCCACTCGAGCAGGAGGGGGCGCCACCTTCGGTGGGAGTCGTGACAATGACATAGACTGATCAGGTGAATGCAGGTGAAAGCTAGGATCCATTATTTGTATTTTTTTAAACAATATTTTTATAGATTTTTTTTAACAAGACATATATAAGCAGAAATATAACATGAAAAAAAAGAACAGCAAAAAGCACATCGAAAGTTAACAGCAACAAAAAATTTAAATAAATAAATTATGAAACATCTAAGACAAAACAAAAGTGTTACAGAAGCATAAAACCACCAAAATTCCATTTTACAGTGGTCTAATCCAATAGGATAGAACATATTTGGGACAAATTTCAGATTAAACACAGCACCACAAGCCAATCAGATATCTCACACCACCACCCCACATGCACACAAGCATAGCACACTACCCAGAGTTCCCTTCATTAGTCAATATTTCACCCACATCACTCTGCTCAACAAAATCCCAAAATGGTCCCCTAACCTTTTCAAAAGTGTCATGTTCACCCTTAACCGTATATATCTTTTATCTTTTCCATAGTTAGGCAAGACAACATTTCCCTAAGCCATTGGGCAATACTTGGCCTGTTCACACTTTTCCAGGCAAGAGCTATCAAGTGTTTTGCTTGCAACAAGCACATATCTGTTAGTGTTTGTACTTGGTTCTTTAGATGAGGATTGATTGGGTACAACCCCAGAATAAACACTTTGGGATGGAGAGGCAATTTTACTGATAAGTTTGGGATATCATATGTGATACCTCCTTCAAAAAATCTTACATTTTCTAACAGTCCCACAGACAATGAAACAGAGTCCCTTTAGAGTGATTGCACTTGTGGCATATATCTGGAATTGTACTATTAAACGTATTTAACTTAGCAGGGGTTACAGATGTTTGCATCAACCAATTGTATTGCAATAGTTTTAGCCGAGTATTCACAGTCTGTATCTGAGCCTTAGTACATATATTACTCCATTCGTCCAAGACTATGTCCTCCCAAATATCTTCCTTCCAAGAGTTCAGTTTGTGCGCAGAGGATTCGGTTGAGCCAGACTCTAACATATTGTTTAGAGATGAAATTCTACCCTTATGTAACGACCGTTGCAGGGAGTAGACCAAGGCACAGCGTGGTTAGTGCTCATCATGAATTTATTGAAATGAACACTGAATCAAAAACCAAAGTGCAACAGCTAAACAGTTCTGTCAGGTAAGATATACTAAACAGAAATAAACCACCCACAAAACCCAAAGGAAAACAGGCTACCTAAGTATGGCTCCCAATCAGTGACAACGATGTACAGCTGTCCCTGATTGAGAGCCATACCAGGCCAAAACAAAGAAATACAAAACATAGAAAAAAGGACATAGAATGCCCACCCTAGTCACACCCTGGCCTAACCAAAAAAGAGAATAACACCCTCTCTATGGCCAGGGCGTGACACCTTACCATTACAATGGGTTGAGATCGTATTTTCTAAAATGGACAGAAGGGGTTCTGTTAGGTTTTGGTTATGGGTAGCCGTGAGGAAGCTCCTTAGCTGTAAATATATGTTTTTAAAGTTCTAGAAATGTCATATTTTGCTATGAGTTCTTCAAATGACATAAAAATACCTTCTTTATACAAGTCTCAAACTTCCCTTAAACCCTTGTTGGCCCATAGTTGGAAACCAGGATCAGCTCTCCCAGGAGTGAAACTGTGGTTTCCCCAGATAAGACTAAAACATGACAAAGAATGCATTTCAACAAGGAAGTTCCGCACCTCATGCCAAACGTTGATCGTATTAAAAACAGAGGGATTATTCAACAAAAAAATGTGTGTCTTGATATCAGCTGAGTAAATGTAGAGGTTAAGGGGTAATTTGGGTTCATCTGAAGATATTTCAATCCCCATCCACGAACGGAGAGACTCGGAGGTAAAATAGTACATAGCAGTGCGAAGCTGAGCTGCCCAGTCGTACCACTGGATATTTGGCAAATGGAGCTTCCCTCTGTCATACGGTAGGTACAATAAAGACAAGCGAACTCTGGGATGTCTGTTATTCCAGATAAATATGGTGAACATCTTTTTAAGCCTTGTAAAGAGGGATGGTGGCGGCGGCAAGGGAATGTTCTGAAATAGATACATTTACATTTAAGTCATTTAGCAGACGCTCTTATCCAGAGCGACTTACAAATTGGTGCATTCACCTTATGATATCCAGTGGAACAACCACTTTACAATAGTGCATCTAAATCTTTTAGGGGGGGGGTTAGAAGGATTACTTTATCCTATCCCAGGTATTCCTTAAAGAGGTGGCGTTTCAGGTGTCTCCGGAAGGTGGTGATTGACTCCGCTGTCCTGGCGTCGTGAGGGAGCTTGTTCCACCATTGGGGTGCCAGAGCAGCGAACAGTTTTGACTGGGCTGAGCGGGAACTGTGCTTCCTCAGAGGTAGGGAGGCGAGCAGGCCAGAGGTGGATGAACGCAGTGCCCTTGTTTGGGTGTAGGGCCTGATCAGAGCCTGAAGGTACGGAGGTGCCGTTCCCCTCACAGCTCCGTAGGCAAGCACCATGGTCTTGTAGCGGATGCGAGCTTCAACTGGAAGCCAGTGGAGAGAGAGGAGGAGCGGGGTGACGTGAGAGAACTTGGGAAGGTTGAACACCAGACGGGCTGCGGCGTTCTGGATGAGTTGTAGGGGTTTAATGGCACAGGCAGGGAGCCCAGCCAACAGCGAGTTGCAGTAATCCAGACGGGAGATGACAAGTGCCTGGATTAGGACCTGCGCCGCTTCCTGTGTGAGGCAGGGTCGTACTCTGCGAATGTTGAAGAGCATGAACCTACAGGATCGGGTCACCGCCTTGATGTTAGTGGAGAACGACAGGGTGTTGTCCAGGATCACGCCGAGGTTCTTAGCACTCTGGGAGGAGGACACAAGGGAGTTGTCAACCGTGATGGAGAGATCATGGAACGGGCAGTCCTTCCCCGGGAGGAAGAGCAGCTCCGTCTTGCCGAGGTTCAGCTTGAGGTGGTGATCCGTCATCCACACTGATATGTCTGCCAGACATGCAGAGATGCGATTCGCCACCTGGTTATCAGAAGGGGGAAAGGAGAAGATTAATTGTGTGTCGTCTGCATAGCAATGATAGGAGAGACCATGTCAGGATATGACAGAGCCAACTGACTTGGTGTATAGCGAGAATAGGAGAGGGCCTAGAACAGAGCCCTGGGGGACACCAGTGGTGAGAGCACGTGGTGCGGAGACAGATTCTCGCCACGCCACCTGGTAGGAGCGACCTGTCAGGTAGGACGCAATCCAAGCGTGGGCCGCGCCGGAGATGCCCAACTCGGAGAGGGTGGAGAGGAGGATCTGATGGTTCACAGTATCAAAGGCAGCAGATAGGTCTAGAAGGATGAGAGCAGAGGAGAGAGAGTTAGCTTTAGCAGTGCGGAGATCCTCCGTGACACAGAGAAGAGCAGTCTCAGTTGAATGCCCAGTCTTGAAACCTGACTGATTAGGATCAAGAAGGTCATTCTGAGAGAGATAGCAGGAGAGCTGGCCAAGGACGGCACGTTCTGGAGAGAAAAGAGTTTTGGAGAGAAAAGAAAGAAGGGATACTGGTCTGTAGTTGTTGACATCGGAGGGATCGAGTGTAGGTTTTTTCAGAAGGGGTGCAACTCTCGCTCTCTTGAAGACAGAAGGGACGTAGCCAGCAGTCAAGGATGAGTTGATGAGCGAGGTGAGGTAGGGGAGAAGGTCTCCGGAAATGGTCTGGAGAAGAGAGGAGGGGATAGGGTCAAGTGGGCAGGTTGTTGGGCGGCCGGCCGTCACAAGACGCGAGATTTCATCTGGAGAGAGAGGGGAGAAAGAGGTCAAAGCACAGGGTAGGGAAGTGTGAGCAGGACCAGCGGTGTCGTTTGACTTAGCAAACGAGGATCGGATATCGTCAACCTTCTTTTCAAAATGGTTGACGAAGTCATCCGCAGAGAGGGAGGAGGGGGGGGGGGGAGGGGGAGGAGGATTCAGGAGGGAGGAGAAGGTAGCAAAGAGCTTCCTAGGGTTAGAGGCAGATGCTTGGAATTTAGAGTGGTAGAAAGTGGCTTTAGCAGCAGAGACAGAAGAGGAGAATGTAGAGAGGAGGGAGTGAAAGGATGCCAGGTCCGCAGGGAGGCGAGTTTTCCTCCATTTCCGCTCGGCTGCCCGGAGCCCTGTTCTGTGAGCTCGCAGTGAGTCGTCGAGCCACGGAGCAGGAGGGGTGGACCGAGCCGGCCTGGAGGATAGGGGACAGAGAAAATCAAAGAATGCAGAAAGGGAGGAGAGGAGGGTTGAGGAGGCAGAATCAGGAGATAGGTTGGAGAAGGTTTGAGCAGAGGGAAGAGATGATAGGATGGAAGAGGAGAGAGTAGCGGGAGAGAGAGAGCGAAAGTTGGGACTGCGCAATACCATCCGAGTAGGGGCAGAGTGAGAAGTGTTGGATGAGAGCGAGAGGGAAAAGGATACAAGGTAGTGGTCGGAGACTTGGAGGGGAGTTGCAATGAGATTAGTGGAAGAACAGCATCTAGTAAAGATGAGGTCAAGCGTATTGCCTGCCTTGTGAGTAGGGGGGGAAGGTGAGAGGGTGAGAGGGTGAGGTCAAAAGAGGAGAGGAGTGGAAAGAAGGAGGCAGAGAGGAATGAGTCAAAGGTAGACGTGGGGAGGTTAAAGTCACCCAGAACTGTGAGAGGTGAGCCATCCTCAGGAAAGGAACTTATCAAGACGTCAAGCTCATTGATGAACTCTCCAAGGGAACCTGGAGGGCGATAAATGATAAGGATGTTAAGCTTGAAAGGGCTGGTAACTGTGACAGCATGGAATTCAAATGAGGAGATAGACAGATGGGTCAGGGGAGAAAGAGAGAATGTCCACATGGGAGAGATGAGGATTCCAGTGCCTCCACCCCGCTGGCTCGATGCTCTAGGGGTATGCGAGAACACGTGGGCAGACGAGGAGAGAGCAGTAGGAGTAGCAGTGTTATCTGTGGTAATCCATGTTTCCGTCAGCGCCAGGAAGTCTAGGGACTGGAGGGTAGCATAGGCTGAGATGAACTCAGCCTTGTTGGCCGCAGACCGGCAGTTCCAGAGGCTGCCGGAGACCTGGAACTCCACGTGGGTCGTGCGCACTGGGACCACCAGGTTAGAGTGGCAGCGGCCACGCGGTGTGAAGCGTTTGTATGGCCTGTGCAGAGGGGAGAGAACAGGGATAGACAGACACATAGTTGACAAGCTACAGAAGATGCTACGCTAATGCAAAGGAGATTGGAATGACAAGTGGACTACACGTCTCGAATGTTCAGAAAGTTAAGCTTACGTTGCAAAAATCTTATTGACTAAAATGACGAAAATGATACAGTACTGCTGGCTGGTGGAGTAGGCTAGCTAGCAGTGGCTGCGTTGTTGACTTTGTTTGAACGTGTAGCTGGCTAGGTAACCTCGATAGTTTCAGTACTACACCTTGTCATGATACAAAAGCAACTTTGTAGCTAGCTAACATAACACTAATCAAGACGTTCCTTTGTAATGTATTTAGTTTATACAATGCTGCTCGTCGGTAATAGTTGGCTAGGTTTGGAAAAATGGCGTCGCGGGGGACGGAAATAGCTGGCCAGCTAACCTCGATAATTACTAAACTACACAATTATCAAGCTATGACAAAGACAACTATGTAGCTAGCTAGCTAACACTGCACTAGTCAAATCGTTCCGTTGTAATGTATTAGTATCTACAGCGCTGCTAGTCGGTAACGGTTGGCTAGCTAGCAGTGGGTTTGATGATGACTAAGTCTGGAGTCTGGACAACGGCGTCACGGCTGGCTAACTAACCTCGATAATTACTCTAAACTACACAATTATCTTAGATACAAAGACAGCAAAGACAACTATGTAGCTAGCTAACTAACACTAACACTAAATTAATCAAGTCGTTCCATTGTAATGTAATAGTTTCTACAGTGCTGCTAGTCGGTAGAAGTTAGCTAGTTGGCTAGCTAGCAGTGTTGACTAGCTAGCTAGCAGTGTTGACTACATTAGGACAAAAATAGCTAACCTCGATAATACTCTAATTACTCTAAACTACACAATTATCTTAGATACAAAGACAGCAAAGACAACTATGTAGCTAGCTAACTAACACTAACACTAACACTAAACTAATCAAGTCGTTCCGTTGTAATGTAATAGTTTCTACAGTGCTGCTAGTCGGTAGAAGTTAGCTAGTTGGCTAGCTAGCAGTGTTGACTAGCTAGCCAGCAGTGTTGACTACGTTAGGACGAAAATAGCTAACCTCGATAATACTCTAATTACTCTAAACTACACAATTATCTTTGATACAAAGACGGCTATGTAGCTAGCTAAGAAAAATTGCTCAGATCAAACAAATCAAACCGTTGTAATGTAATGAAGTGTAATATTACCTGTGGAGCGAAGCGAAGTGCGACTGCTTGCTCCAAACCGGAAATAGATACAACAGATTTGGGAGGACATTCATTTTCAGAATGTTAATCTGGCCAATTAAAGATACAGGTAAAGATGACCATCTATCTATGGATTGAGTTATTGAATCTACGACAGGGTCATAGTTAGTTGAGACTATGCGGTCAATCTCTGGCACAATACGAATGCCTTACATATGTAAAGTATTCAGTTGCATTAAGAAAAGAAGCCAGAGATGTAGGCCTACATCTTCCTCCTCCTTTAGCATCATAATTGAGGATTCAGCATTATTTATTTTGTATCCCGAGAACACCCCAAACTCTTTGATTAGGTCCAGAAGTGCGGATATGAAATTGCACAGCTAACAGCAATTGCTAGAGGCTCAATGGCTAGGATAAACAGGAGAGGAGAAAGAGGGCAGCCCTGCCTAGAACCCCTGCAGATGTCAAAAGGTTTAGATACCGTATTAGTGCTAAGGATCTCTGCAGTGGGATTTGTATATAGTATCTTTATCCATTTACAAAAGCTCTCACCACAGCCAAAACGAGTTAACACTTCAAAGAGGTAGGGACACTCAACCCTGTCGAAGGCCTTCTCTGCGTCCAGCGACAGGATCGCAGTGTCTGACGACCCAATTCTAGCATGTAGAACATTTAGCACTCTCCTAACATTATGAAATCTTTCACGACCTTGAATAAAGCCATTTTGGTCTCTACCCACCACATCCGGGAGAAAACCCTCCAACCTCCACGCAAGTGCTTTACAAAGAACCTTAGTTTCAGAATTCAAAAGTGAAATAGTATGATAAGAATCACACTTGGTATGCAGCTTTCCGGGTTTTAGGAGCAGAGTGATCAGAGCCTCTTCTTAAAGAAGGGGGTAGGAGACCATTTTTGTAAGATTCCAAAAACATCTCCAGGAGCGGAGTGCAGTTTGTTCTTAAGTCTCTTGTAGATGTCAATGGGCAGCCCATCTGGGCCAGGTGCCCTCCCCGCTCTCATACTATCAATTGCATTGGACATTTCCTCCACAGTCAGCTCAGCATTAAGGATATCCTTAGATTCATCTGAAATATTGGGAAACTCCAATCTATATAAAAAGATAGCCTGGGTATCAGTTTCAGGAGGATACTCTGATGCATATCATTTTTCATAAAAGGATTTAAAGGTATTGTTTATCTCCCGAGGGTCTACCATCACAGCTCCCCCTGCATCCTGAATTGATTGCTCTCTCTGCTTGCTGCTGTTTGATTCGCCAGGCCAACAGCTTCCCAGCCTTTTCACCCTGGTCATAATATGATTGGTTTAGTCTCAATAAGCTTGCTGCAGCTCTACCTGCAGAAATTCTGTTATATTGGTTTCAAGTAATTTCATTTCTTGACGAGCATTTCTTCACATGGAGCTCGGGAAATTTGTCATTTGACCCCTTATGAAAGCTTTAATGGCTTTCCATCTAGTACAAGTTGAAGTCTGTGTTGTATTAATTGAAAAGTTTAATTTGCTGTCCAATGTATTCTGTAAAACTTGTATCTTGCAGCCAATTAGGTTGGAAACGCCATTTAGGTGGGTCACCTACTAAATTAGAATCGGAATATATAAGAGATGCTGGAGCATGGTCAGAGATGACAATGATATCAT
Organism: Salmo trutta; assembly: GCF_901001165.1. Lineage (NCBI taxonomy): Eukaryota > Metazoa > Chordata > Actinopteri > Salmoniformes > Salmonidae > Salmo > Salmo trutta. Next base: position 52,399,963 of record NC_042962.1, on the reverse strand, counting down.
AAAAGCAGTCTTTAATTTTAGAGCGTAATGCTGCTAAGATCAAATTTTGGGGGGGGAATAGGTCTGGTGAGTGCTAGAGTAACAGGAGCATTCCACATCATCTGGTTTAATTTCTTTGAATCCTTTGTAAAATGCTGTATGGTTTTCCTAGATTAGGTGTGGGAGTAGTTTGAACACCGAGGTGCAATCTTTAACAGGATCTAAAGTGCAATTAAAGTCTCCTGCAACAATATAATTACCTGGACGTGTGGAAAGGTTTAAAAACAAACCGTTAAAGAATTTAGAGTCATCTTCGTTGGGACCATACACTTTAGTTCAATTCAACTGCTCGGAAAGCAAGGTACCCCGTATAATAATATATCTGCCGGAGGATCACAAATTGTTTGCAACATCTGATATGGAATGGACTTATGGATAAGAGTAATAACTCCCCTTGCATGGGAACTAAATGAGGCTGCAGCGACATGCCCAGGCCACCTCTCACGTATCGTAGGAATGTCGCCAGATAATAGATGTGATTCTTGCAAAAATATGATCTTCGCCTGAAGTTGTTTTAATCTACTTATTACCTGTTTTTATTTTGCCAATTTTATTTAATCCCCTTCAGTTCCAGGATGTAAATTTAACCTTAACACTATGAGCCATCAAAACTACCAGGGACACTATACATTGCCCCATAAGAGCACATTGGATCAGCCTAATATACCAATGGACCTCTGTTACCACCATAAACAAAAATACAAAGGAAGCTTTAAAGCACGTCAACGTACAAAAACACATGCCTAACAATCAACCACGACCGTGTGTGGGGGGGGGGGTCTCTAAGAGACCTCCCCCCTCCCCCTCTCAGCGACACTCCGTATAAGGTACTCAACAGATCCACACACGTGAGGAGTTGACTCTGCCCCTGCCTTTTCCCCCCCTCTGTACACCTTCTGCCCCGCCACTTGTCATTACACTATATTGTGTTCACCATTTAACAAAGACCCAAACACAATACCAGGAATGAGCCAGAGTATAAGACCAGCGTGGTCTAGCCTCATATAGACTAAATAAAACAAACCCGCACCAGGATGTTCCGATGCATAAAAGCAAAGCTTCACGAAATTATAATAAGGCCTACTTGTAAACTGGCCATGTTATTATAGTTCAATAGACAGTGCTACTATGTTACTAGATACATTATAACACGGTGAACTGGCTCAAACTTTAAATACCTGTTTAGACAAAACCCAAAGCAACAGAAAAATGTCCAAAAATAGGTCAAACTTTACGTTGCTATTCCCTCTTCAGCATTGCTCCGCTTCCACACCTCTGCCTAGCTTCTCAAGAAATGTCTCCGCCTCGGCTGGTGTTTCATAAATGTAGGAACGATCGTCGTGGGAGACCCTCAGGCATGCTGGAAAGATGATTCCATACCGGATAGCCTTAGCACGTAGCCTTTGCTTGACACTGTCAAAGCATTTCTGCTGCTTGTGGACTTCCATGGAGAGATCTGGGAAGAACATAACTTGTCGATTCTTGTAGAGTACTCTCCCTTTCACCCTGGCTGCATTCACCACGTGCATATTATCTTTATAGTTTAAGAACTTCATTATCAGAGCCCTCGGGGGTGTGTTGGGGTCGGATCGTGGGCCAGAAATCCGATGAGCTCGCTCAATGATCAAAGGAGAGCAGAGTGGCTCCATCTCCAGAGCTTCGGGAAGCCACCACTCTAGGAATGAGCAAACTGTCACGGATCCCCCCGGTACTGCTGCTCATTCTGTTCACCAGTTCCGGAGGTCTACGTCACCGGCTTTCTAGGCTCCACTGAATGGGATTCATTATCATCAACCCCGGACTGTCTTGTCTGATTACACACACCTGGTTCCCTTTTCCTCTGATTAGTATGTTATATACGTGCCCTCTGTTCCCTCTGTCTTTGTTGGTTATTGTTCCCATGTCCGTTGGTGGTGTGAGTACTTATGCGTTGGTGCAGCTGTTATGCTGCGTGCTATATATATTGTGTATTACGGGTATCGTCCCGTGGCGTTCAACGAGGTTTACACTCACTCTTTTGTTTGGGTACCGCCCAGTGTTTTGTATACGTGTTTGTTTTGGGTACATTAAAAACCCCTGTTTTCAAATCCTTTATACCAGCGTGACACAAGCATCACTCCCCCTCAGCGCCTTCGGGGAGATGTACTAGTCTCAAGTTCGATCTCCTGCTGCGGCCCTCCAAATCAACTAGTTTAGAGGTAAGCGATTCAATCTTTTCCTCAAGAGCGGTGGTCATTGCCTGCAGGGCTATAATGTTGTCTTCGGTTTCAGAGATGCGTACCTCAGCCTGAGAGACTTGTCCAGCACATTCTTTGACATCTTTTTTACATTGTCCGCTACAGACATTACATTTTCTAATTTGATAGAGAATTCTGCATTCATGTCTTTGATGGCCTTGAGGATATCTTTGGAGCTGTCACGTCCTGACCATTGAGTGCTCTTATTTTCTATGGTAGAGTAGGTCAGGGTGTGACTAGGGGGTTTATTCTAGTTTAATTTTTCTATGTTGTTTGGTTCTAGTTTCTGTTTTTCTATGTTGGGTTTTTTGGATGATCCCCAATTAGAGGCAGCTGGTCATTGTTGTCTCTAATTGGGGATCATATAGTAGTTGTTTTTCCCACCTTTGTTTTGTGGGAGATTATTTTGAGTTAGTGCATGTTGCACCTCTGTTGTCACGGTTTGTTGTTTGTGTCACCGGCGTCGTAAGGAGTGGACCAAAATGCAGCGGGTATATTGATCATCTTCTTATATTTTATTAAAGAGAAGACACTTAAACAAAACAAACGATGAAAACAGTCCAGTAAGGTGCACAGACTATACTAGGAACAACCACCCACAAACACAAGTGAAAAACAAACACACTTAAATATGGCCTCCAATTAGAGACAACGACAACCAGCTGCCTCTAATTGGAGGTCATTGAAAAACACAACATAGAAATAGAAAACTAGAATAAACGTAGAAATAGAAAATATAGAACATAAATCAAAAACCCCGAAACACACAAAATAAACACCCCCTGCCATGCCCTGACCAAACTACAATAACAAATAACCCCTTTTACTGGTCAGGACGTGACAGTACCCCCCCCAAAGGTGCAGACCCCGAATGCACCTCAAAACAAAAACCCCACAAACAATAACCCCAACTTAAAGGGAGGGTGGCCACCGTCAACGACGCTCCCGTGCTACACCCTCCCCCCCAATCCTCCAACTACAGAGGTGGCTCTGGCTCCGGGCTTAGTCCCCATTCTAACCTGCCCACCCCCGCTGAAGGCTCTGGGCTGTAGACCACTGCTGAAGGCTCTGGGCTGAGGTGCGTCGCTGGAGACCTCGGGCTGAGGTGCACCGCTGGAGACCTCGGGCTGAGGTGCGTCGCTGGAGACCTCGGGCTGAGGAGCGTCGCTGGAGACCTCGGGCTGAGGAGCGTCTCTGCAGGCTCCGGACTGTGGGCCATCTCTGCAGGCTCCGGACTGTGGGCCGTCTCTGCAGGCTCCGGACTGTAGGACATCGCCGGAAGCACTGGACGGGGAACTGTCGCCGGAAGCTCTGGGCGGGGAACTGTCGCCGGAAGCTCTGGACTGGGACTGCGCACTGAAGGCCTGATGTGTGGGGCTGGCTTAGGAGGCGCCAGACTAGTAACCCGCACCACAGGGCTAGTGCGAGGAGCAGGAACAGGACGTACTGGACTGGGACTGCGCACTGAAGGCCTGATGTGTGGGGCTGGCTTAGGAGGCGCCAGACTAGTAACCCGCACCACAGGGCTAGTGCGAGGAGCAGGGACAGGATACACTGGGTCTTGGAGACGCACTGGAGGTCTGGAGCACACGGCCTGCACAACCCGTCCTGGCTGAGTTGTTACTGTAGCCCGGCACGGGCGGAGTGCTGGCACAGGGCAAACTGGGCTGTGCTGAGTAATGATGGCTGCCGTGCGTAGAGCAGGCGCAGGGTAGCCTGGGCCTAGGAGATGCACTGGTGGCCAGATGTGCTGAGCAGGCATACTCCTTCCTGGCTGGATGCCGACTCTAGCACGGCACTTGCGGGGGGCTGGTATCGACCGCACCGGAATGTGTACGCGTATGGGCGACACTGTGCATATCTCCGCATAACAAGGCGCTTGCTTGATCCATCGCTCCCCATAATAAGCACGGGGAGTTGGCTCAGTCTCCATCCTGAGTCTGCCCAAATCCCCGTGTGCCCCCCCCAATTTTTTTTTGGGGGGGGGTGCCTCCTCACCTCCTGAAATGGAGGATATAATGCCTCATACGTCCGTCGTTCTGCCTTTGCTGCCTCCAGTTCCTCCTTCGGTCGCCGGTACTCCCCAGCCTGCCTCCAGGGTCCCTTTCCATCTAATATTTCCTCCCATGTCCACGACTCCAAATGTTTATCCTGCTGCTCCTTCTTCCGCTGCTTGGTCCTCTTTTGGTGGGTGGTTCTGTCATAGGCGTCGTAAGGAGTGGACCAAAATGCAGTGGGTATATTGATCATCTTCTTATATTTTATTAAAGAGAAGATACTTAAACAAAACAAACTACGAAAACAATCCAGTAAGGTGCACAGACTATACTAGGAACAACCACCCACAAACACAAGTGAAAAACAAACACACTTAAATATGGCCTCCAATTAGAGACAACGACAACCAGCTGCCTCTAATTGGAGGTCATTGAAAAACACAACATAGAAATAGAAAACTAGAATAAACATAGAAATAGAACATAAATCAAAAACCCCGAAACACACAAAACAAACACCCCCTGCCACTCCCTGACCAAACTACAATAACAAATAACCCCTTTTACTGGTCAAGACGTGACAGTTTGTTTATAGTTTATTGTTTGTTTTGCGAAGTTTCACATTTAAATAAAAGATGTGGAACGATATTCACGCTGCGCCTTGGTTCGTTCCTACACACAGAAGTGACAGGAGCTAACGACACTGCACGTGTTATTCGCCTCAGTCCCGCTTCCACCACTAGCACATGAAGCTAGCACTGCACCTTCGTCCTCAGACTCTACACTTTCATTCGTTAAGTCTGGCTTTTTGGTATGACTTTTCTTTGTCAGCGTTGTGGGTTTTGCAAGCTAATAAACAATTACTGCCTTTCCTGATACATTAAGCTTAAGGGTGAACTTATTTCATGATTTATTTCAAATTTGTAGCGGAGCTAAAAAAAGATGCGACTGATCAGCTCTGCACCATCCCGGAAGCCCCTATGATCTCTTATTGATGTGACTTGTTAAATCCACTTCAATCAGTGTAGATGTAGGGGAGGAGAGAATGCCAAGAGTGTGCAAAGCTGTCATCAAGGCAAGCGTGGCTACTTTGAAGAATCAAAAATATATTTTGATTTGTTTAACACTTTTTTGCTTACTACATGATTCCATATGAGTTATTTCATAGTTTTGATGTCTTCACTATTATTCTATAATGTAGGAAATAGTAAAAATAAAGAAAAAGCCTTGAATGAGTAAGTGTGTCCAAACTTTTGACTGGTACTGTATATATATATATATATATATATATTTTTTTTTTTACAAATCGATACTGGGAGTCAGTGTCGATATAGTATTGTCCAAAATAATATTGCAGTATGTAACTTTGTAATGTTTTATAATATGTTTTTCCCCATCACGAGTGTATTCAGTAACACAGTTGTGTATAGAGCCTTGACCTTGGGCTTGACCTGAAGGAGAACATTATTAGTTTAGTGAGGTTACATTGCCCCTCGCTTCAAAGAACACAGCTACATCCAACCACAAGACCAGCTGGACTCTTTGACTTCATTAGCATTTTGATGATAATCAATATAAATTGATGAATTGTAAATGATGTATTTCATACTATATATTGAGGGATGAACCTAGAAACACTGGTCAAGTTCGGTGTCTGTCCCACTCTACTGTACTGTAGATTCTATGGAGAGACAAAGGGAGAATCTCAATAGCATACTTCTCCCGTCCTCTCTCCTTGCCTCCTTATCAAAACCCATTGGATGAGAAAGCCAGAGGTCCCTCCCCTCTGATCTTCTCATACAATGGGCTTTGAGGAGGCGAGGCGAGAGGACACGAGGAGCATGCAATTGAGATTCTCCCAAACTGTGCCCTGTCGGATATCTATTTTAATCCATTCTATTCTATTGTAGTCTATTCTATGTGCTTGAGTACTGCCCCAGCACAGTGCTCTGGGGTTATGTTTCTGTCCACTCCACACCCCTGCTTCTTGCTAACCCAGTAACAGCAAGAGGGCTCCCTGCTGTTGCGAGGGCCCTCCTATGGCCCTATGCTGTGAACATGATGAGGCACTCAGAGCACGCTGGGTCTACTGCCTTCTGGGATAGGTAGCCTACAGTAGGTCCTCCGACACCATCACTTCTGCATCTCCTGACCGGTTGAAATGTTTTATTCTATTTAATTTAACCTTTATGTATCAGGGTTATTTATAAAGGTTGAATGTATTTTTTAAAAAGAGACCTGGTCCAAAATGGCAGCAGGTTTAAAATGGAGCGTTAAAAGCATTAGCATGTACAGCTCAGTCTTCAAACATTTAATTCCCGCTGCCGCCTTCTCATAGAAAATAAAATGAATTATAAAGTTTAATATATGATAGAGTACAATTCTGATATCTTTCAGTAAAACAATAATGGTAAAGAAACTCAATTCTGTATTGGGCCTATCATCAACGGTTCTAAAGAGGTTTAGTACAGTGAAATATATATGGATGGGCCTTGCAAGGACTTCTTACACAAACACAATTTCAGCTTATCATACCAAACATACTTTACCAATCATCTAATTTTCTAGTTCGTCTCCCTTTCACATTCCTCAATGTGTATTATATTCACATGCCAATACAGGCACATGTATCTAATCTAGGGGGGGCGGGGGGGGGGGTTCATTTGCATAAACGTTGGAGTTGGATTGTAGTTTCTAACTAGTCGTTTGTACCTATAACTATTTGTGTCAAACCCATAGAGAAAGCCAAAAACTGTAAAAAGGTTACATTTCTGCTTGAAAAAATCAGTTTCATAGCCTTGAGTTTATTTGGGCTTTACAAAAAAATCCCCAACATCCCAATAATCAATATTGAAATGTTGTTGATCGCTGTCAACCGACTGATTCTGTTTGATAGCCCTAATGCCTGGTTAGCAGTTTCAGTATGTATGCAGCGTATGTTTAAATATTTTACGTGTGATATGTAATATGCAGCTCTAGCGTGGCTACAACAGGCCCTCAGATGGTCGGGTCTGATAATTGCAGAGCAGAGCTCTACCTCTCTCTGCCTCTCTTTGTTCTCTACCCCTTCCCGCTTGTCCCCTCCATCACTCCTTTTCCGTTCCTTGTTTTGCATCCTTGCAGACCTTCACTTAACGCTGACTTTAGAATGCCTTTGTTAAACCATGGTTTACTCCGCGCCGTTCGTGAATACATTTCCTCCAAGTGAATTCAATAATTTTTCATATGCCAACATGATGGATTATTCTGATTTTAGATCCCAACTTTGACAAGCAAAGCAGGAATGATTCTCCTGCTATAAGGTGGCTTTTCTTTTACATTGCAACCCATTTACTGATAGACAATACATCTTCCAAATGCATATTTTATCCAGAATAAGTGCATGATAGCTGAAGGTTAACATGTTCCGGAGTTTTCTATTGAAATGCAACACACTGCATGCATTGCTTAAAGCACAGTGTACATCTAACAACAACCTACAAACTATACATACACAGCTTTGAAATGACACTCAACTAAGGTTTTTTAATGTTCTATAATATATTTTGAAGTAAAACTCACTATAATTAATGATTAGTGATGTAGCCATACAACATTGTCTTTAAGGGGTCAAATTGTATGTTACAACACATTATAAACTGGGTGGTTCTAGCCCTGAATGCTGATTGGCTGACAGCTGTCGTATATCAGACCGTATACCACAGGTATGACAAAACCTTTATTTTTACTGCTCTGATTACTTTGGTAACCAGTTTATAATAGCAATAAGGCACCTCAGGGGTTTGTGACATATGGCCATTATACCACGGCCAAGGGCTGTATCCAGGCACTCCACGCTGCGCCGTGCATAAGAACAGCTATTAGCCGTGGTATATTGGCCATATACCACACCCCCTTGTTCCTTATTGCTTAAATATAGAATGGATATTTATGTGATATTTATTTCTTCATGTTATTAGTCACTGTTAGTGATGTTTTTATTTGATGACTTTACTGTTAAAGTGACATTTATACAGTTCATCATTATTTCTTATCAAACAATGAACAGTTAAACTATTTGAATAAAAGTGTATCAATGTGCTTTGTAATGTGCTGAGGGACACATTACTCCTGTACCTGAGCCCAGGCCCAGTCAGTCAGCCAGTCTGGACAACAAAAGCACCACCGGGCTATTATCTCTCTGATACACAGACATCATTCAAATGTCATTGTTTGAATGTCAACCTCAAAGAACTGCTTCCATCAGTGCTGATGTCATTAAAGAGGAAGGGATAGAAAACAGAAAGATGGGGGACATTGTTTTAGAAAGAGGCCTTTGCCTTTTGAAAACCGCCGGCGAAGGCAGAGCCAGATTAAAAACAAGCTTATTGTTTTCTTTTTGCGGGGGATTTTTTTTCTTCTCCAGGTTGAGTTTTAATTTGTGTTCGGCGAAGGCAGTGGGGGAAGCAAACGGAACCCAGATGGCGCATAACTCTACAGTAGCGCTCACAGAACCGGCCCCGGCCCGATAACAAAGAAATGCTGATGAGGTGGGACCCGTGGTTGGATCCCAGCCAGAAAGATCCCCTCTCACAATAGCAGGGAACAAATTGATGTGTCCTGCAAACTGTGCCACTCTAGCAGGCGGTTAGGAGCCGCCCTGCCAAAACTATCACTCTCCAGCTCCATCCCCAAGTACCCGAGAGGATGTCCACCGCCGGCCATTACGAAAACGAGATGCCTCAGTCTAGAATAGGTATCAACCATGTCAACAGTGTTGTTAGAGACAGGAAGCAACAATGCCAGCAAACAAATTAGCCGAGTGCATTGTCCCCCCTAAGTTATAGGTGTACAATTAACAACAACTGCTGTGTTCTGATGGACTTCTACTCTGTGGTGGTTGGAGGGCTCTTCTGGTTAAGAACAGGCATTATAGCTTTGGAGTATTGCGGTGCAGCTCTCTGTGGGGTCAAGGGTCAGATTTCTCACAACATGGCATCGACTGGATGGCCTCTCCAACACTGCCAGTCACACTGTACCCGTCCACTAGCTCCTTCATATCTGGGAGGAGTGGGCAAGCCCAGGGGACACCTCACCACTATACTGAGACAAACGCATCATACCGAAAGTAGTGCACTATTCAAGACAAAAGGATCGATTTGCATAGTGTTTACGTAAGTGCAAAGTATGGACATTTTTTGCATTGTAACCTTAAAAGGCAGAATTAAAGATAACATTTAAGTTAGGAAATAAGATTGTCCATTGTTAGAATAGATGAAAATAGTAGCTCTCTGAAAATGTCAGGTAATACATGGTAACAGGAGTTATATGAGCTAGCCTTAAGTTCTTCAGTCACTGCTACAAAACGAAAGACAGACACTCACCCAGTCCAGCCCTTTGAGGTTACAGTGGTGTGTCTGTCTGTACCTTCACCATCCATAGGACATGAACCTGATGTTAGACTCTAGTGTCCAGGCCTCTATACTCTAGACCTTAGCGTCTGCAGGGACAGACACTGGGCCTGATGTTAGACTCTAGTGTCCAGGCCTCTATGCTCTAGACCTTAGGGTCTGCAGGGACAGACACTGGGCCTGATGTTAGACTCTAGTCTCCAGACCTCTATGCTCCAGACCTGCAGGGATTTCCATTCTCCACTTCCATCTTTGAACAGTAATGAGGCTCACTCGGGGCCCCTTCCTCACAATCAACACCAATCAATATACACATAATAAACATGCCTTATCCCCTCCTAATGAAGGGGAGAGAAGAGGGAGAGAGAATAGAGGGGAGAGGGATAATCATATCTGCACTCTTAGTCAATAAAGCCCACACCTCATTACAAATACATGAGAGAGGTAGGGGGGAGAGAAATGAGAGGTGGAGAGAGAGACAGAGAAGAGGAGGTTGTATACGCAGACATAAAAACACACATATGGACGCACACACATACGAGTGCGCACGAACTACCGCAATGTGCACACACACCACAGGCAGGGGTCACTGTCATTATAGTAGATTAGAGACACCAATTTGATTATGTGAACCTACTGCCATGCAAGCAGCAGCATGAGAAAAGACTTGTGTTTGTCATTATTTAATTTCTTTATTTGGCCTGAGGACAGAGAACATATTGGAGCATTCACCGTGTATCACTCAGCGTGACACCTAGGATTATCTCTACATCAATAACAATCTTCTCTCCAAAATTTGACTCTCTTGGAAACTTGTCAGAAGAAATCCTTGATGTTAAAGCAGACTAATACAAAGTCTGACTTTTGCTACAATTTTCTTGAATAAAAGAATACATTTCAAAGTGTTATATTCTACTCCGTCACATTATTTTGGAGTTACATATGACATAAAATATATCACAATTCTAAAACTGATTAGATTATGTAGTTATTTTATAAATATTTGTCTTGTTTGACGACTGCGGACAACGGATGTTCCCTGAGTCTGACCCCCGTGATCCCTGTCTGTTTACCCTCACCCCTCTTCCTCCCCCCCTCTCTCTCCTCCCTCTTCGAGACTGGCTGTCACTCTGGACAGGTCCCTGATCTCTGGAGAGAGGGGTGGAGGGGTTGTCTGTGTTTGAATATGTGCTGTCCCTGTCCTCCCAACAGCTGTCCCTACCAGACTGGTCCCTGTACCACAGAGGGGGTGAGGGGTACAGCCAGGGGAACGTTGATTCCCCAGCTCTAGCTCCTTAGGGCCTGGTCCTACCCCAGCAGCCCCAGACTCAAACAGCCCCTCCAGCCAGATTGACAGCTCCTAATAGCTGGGCTGCCTGTCGTCCCATAGAGACGCCCTATTAGGACAAGGAGCCAGGAGAGAAGAGGCTGCAGGACGGCAGCCAAGAGCAGGCTGAGTTATTACAGGGACTGGTGCTCTATCTCCTCTTCGCTTTGTGTATGATGCTGCACTGATATGCAAATAAATGCCGCTCCCCTCGTCCTCCGCCCCTCATCCCTCCACCCCCCCCTCCACCCCCCAACATACCGCAGTGTCTTCCTCTGAAGGGCAGGTCCACCGTTTAATTGATCCGTGGAGATTTCAGCTAACCTTCCTTCTTATGTATAAAGAGAGGAGAGAACAGGGGGAGATTAGAAAAAGGAGGGGAAAAGAGAGGTGGAAGATGGATAGGTAACCTTTTTAGCATTACATGTTCCCGTATAAACACAGGAAACGTACCGCCCCGTTTTGTAAGGGATCTGATGACATTAAACCAGGTAGCAAGTGTTCCCTTTCCAAGAACAATGGCTTTGTACCTGAGAGATCAGCCTCTCTATTAAAACAATCATCTATTGAATCTATCAAATCCTGTGATTCGTAATGTTATGCAGAGTACCATCATCTAATATTCACTGGAGAGAGTGAGAGAGAGCGAGAGAGAGAGAGAAAGAGAGATTGCTCACTCTGCGAGAGATGAAAAGAGCCTACACGTCCCAGTACGGCGTTAGCTCTGTTGGCCCTTGGCCCTGCAGGAGTCTGTAGGGTGATAAGAGGAGCAATGATCCAGGTAATGGATGGAGGGAGGGTGATTAATGCCACCTCTGTAGCTGGTCTCACCCTGGGCCGGGCCTCTGGGGGGCACTACCATCTACCCCTCCACTGATACACACTCTCTCAGGACCCCACTATTAGTGTCTCCTTTTTGGTACATTAACATTAACTTGGACTGGGGCCTTTTGACATTTTTATTGGTGTTTTTGTTTGATTTAATTTGACCTTTTTGTCTTTCAGTGCTTATGTGTGTATTTATAGGGCTTCCCAAATTAATGCATGTATACAGTAGGACCATTTTTCTCCGATATTCCAATTGGTTGATTGGTTTGGCCATGTTCAGAGAGGTCAAAATGTTCAGCATGGGTTTCTCGTTCAACATCTCATTACATCTCACCACCATTAGATGTACATCACCGTTCTATCTCCCATAGACTATCCTCTCCGCTTCAATGTCACTCAGATGTCAGTCAGGGACACACGCCTCTCTCCTCCACACTGCAGCAAAACACACGCCAGCTATTATTTACAGGATTAGAGAGATCTCAGTGTGAAACACTCTCCTCGGAACTAAAGACGAGGAAATTACCTGCTAATGGACCACTGGGCACTAATATCTAAATCCCCAATCTATCTGTAATTGCTGCAAAATGCTCTGGCTTGTTCTGAGAGGGAGACTTCTAAGTCTAAGCGACTCTCTTTTTTTTGTATTTTATTAAAGGCAATAAGCGAACGCCGGCACGAAGGAGGAGAGTATTAGGCTCTCTCACTTCTCTCTTCTTTGAATCCCTCTCTCCTGTGGAATCCCCCAGGCATCATTACTGTCTCTCCACTTCTTTCATATCTCGACGGGAAGACTTAAGTGACCGTCCTGCAGCTGCTTCAATGCTTAGCTTCAACACGCGTCTCGTGTGATTCATTTCTTGCGAGGAGAAGAGGAGCTGCTTTTTGAGAGGTGCTTTATTTGCATAAGCGTTCATAATTACTTAATGACCAATCAGATGTGGTTCAGTGCAGAAACAAGCTGTCTGAATCATGTATTTCAATTAGGAATACCACTGAAACACGTTCCCCATGACCATCCAATATAACAATTAGGAATACCACTGAAACACGTCCCCCATGACCATCCAATATAACAATTAGGAATACCACTGAAACACGTTCCCCATGACCATCCAATATAACAATTAGGAATACCACTGAAACACGTTCCTCATGACCATCCATTATAACAATTATGAATACCACTTAAACACGTTCCCCATGACCATCCAATATAACAATTATGAATACCACTTAAACACGTTCCTCATGACCATTCGGTATAGCCATTATTTTATTTATTATGCTGTGAAATGATGATGAGGTCCACAGGTCCAGGATGATGAGGTCCACGGATCCAGGATGATGAGGTCCACGGGTCCAGGATGATGAGGTCCACGGGTCCAGGATGATGAGGTCCACGGGTCCAGGATGATGAGGTCCACGGGTCCAGGATGATGAGGTCCACGGGTCCAGGATCCTTCGTCTGTTTCCACAGAGGAGGCTAATATTCCAATGAAAGCACAGACACCATGAAATATTTTGATGTTAGAGAGGTATGGAGGAGACTAGGCTTCAGAGGATAGAGGTGGGTTGTGTATTTGTACAGATATAGGATCTTAATTTGAGCCAGTTTGCTACAGCAGGAAAATAATCCTGCAGCAACAGGAAATGTGAATTATTATGTGGATTACAATTGAAAGATATTTTTGTTGGGGTTGATAGATTTTTTGTAAGGGAAAATCAAGTCTGAAATGTCAAAGTGGAAGCCTTTTCAAACCTCATACACTAAATGTTTTACATATCCTGCATTGCAGGAAAGTCCTGCAACAGGGTGATCAAATGAACATCCTACAGCTGCATCTGTATTTGTACTGCTGAACTATCATGTTCATTATCAGTGTTTAGAAATTCACTACGGAGCAAAATCTGTAGAACTATAGATTCAGGGATGAAAAGAACAGTACGTGAAAGTCCTTGAACAAAAAAAAAAGTGTTAAACTTTTTCCTTGCTCTTGAAAAACTGCCTCCTTGGCAATATCTGTTTTAATCAAGCCAACAATAAAAGACAGAAGGAAGCATGTGTAAATAATCATTAATAACCATATGACCAAACCCCGGAGGCATAGCCAGCATGGAGGCAGTTTCAATATCTCCAAGGGAAACCTTCATCTAAAATAAAATTGAGCTTGGCTGCTGTTAAAAACTCAAACTAATTTGTGAGGAGTTCAATGGCAGTTCAACGTGGAGTGCACTTTCCAAGGCCTCCGCTGAGAGGGATGGAGAGAGGGATGTAGGACGGACGATGTGTAGTAGAACCCCATCGACGAGGAGTTTAGAGAGAGCCGCGACCTCCCGTGATGGGCTATTGTCGCTCTGGATTACAGCTGTAGAATGGGCGTCAATGACTACAGTAAACCCTCCTTAATGCTGTCGTGTTGAGAAGCCCTTAGATACATACTGTACAGTACAGTAGCTTTAACCTCCGTTATTCATTACAAAGATGACTGATTTGTTTAGGATTTGTTCAAACCGGTAGGTGTGTTATCTGTGATGCTGTACGTATGACTGGTGTGCTGAACACTACCTGACTGCAGTAGAGCTCAGTGCCACGGCCTTGGACTAGGTAGCCTTGATGAAGAACTGTTGGATCAATGCTCTGAACCACTATACCTCAAGTCTACAATCAAGACAGTGTTTAAATGTTCATAGTGTTCGATATTCAAGGGCATGATTAGCGTTATAGCTGCATACTGTGTATCTCAGCCATGCTTTAGCAACCCTTCATCCAATGCTCACCTGCACATGATGCTACAGAGTTAGTTATACTGCCTTACATATCTTACACCTGCAGGGCCATACAGCTAGCTACAGAATTAGCAGTGTGGCAGCTCTTTGAACATATGATCTTTGCATGTATGTATGTATGTATGTATGTATGTATGTATGTATGTATGTATGTATGTATTTGTTTGCATATGTAAAGGATGTCTTGCCGCTTGCTTAGCGAGTACCACTTCCCCAGGACACAGGACCTCTGCTTTGGTAGCACGTGACCACCCTCCTGAAGCATCTTACCAAGTCGTGCCACATGAAACGCTAGCTGTTTGCTGGCGGAGTGGGGACACTTCAGTCTGAGTAGTAAGCTTCACACATCCCCATGCTACACATGAGTGCCTGTGCATCCGTTTGTATGTTCGAGCATGCATTTGTGCGTGCGTGTTCCTGTGTATGTGTGACTGATCTCTGTCATGGGCCCGTGGCTTATGGGCCTGTCTGTTGGCTGGGCCCTCGTTAATGGGCCATTGAACAGAGCTAGATTGGGGCCTCCCCTTCTCTTCCCTTCAGTTCCTTCCCGTGGAGGGCCTGTGACAGTGTTAAGAGCTTTAATCACAGGATTTACTCCTGCTTGCCAAGTTACCATGTAATTGCTGGATGACCACCTGACAGTTGTGCCAAAGTGGGAGAGAGAGAGAGAGAGAGAGCTTGGTAACCGGTGGGGATGTTGTTGACTGGTGATGTTCAGGCCAGAACAGAAGTAGCTGTCTGCGGTGGTACTGTATTGCTACCTGAGTTCCTGGGTCTGACAGGGGGAGACTGGGAGCTTTTCACACTGAGTGAAAGGGGAATGAAACGGCCCCTTGTCGACGCCGAGACAGGGGATAATGGAGCAATTGTTTCTGTTTAGTGAACCCAATCAGGGTTGAATTACCACTGCGTCATTTTACACACACACACACACACACACACACACGTCTCCCTCTACATTTCTGTCTCTGACTCTATCCCCCTCTCTCTCTATCTTTCTCTCTCTGTTGTGTGTAGCCTGCTCCCAGGCCTGCTATGCTTCTCTCTCTCTCTCTTTATCAGTACGATACATGAATGTAAGAGACAATCATTTATATTGCCGTGACTTGACTTTAACATTAATCTGAAGACTGTTATTCATCTAATTACTTAACTATATTTAATTGTTACCCGATTAAATGAATCATGTAACAATTAACTCATTAGGATTTGGGGCACCACGAGAGCGGTTCTTTAAAGAGTTACCGTCTACTGAATTCAACTCTAAAAGGTCTTTACCTATCACATCTATAAACAGTCAACTATAACCTCATATCATATTATCATTCTGAACAGTCGGAACCTCCTTGCATCTGCAAAAGCCCGAGCCTTACTTATGACTCAGCCCGAGCCTTACTTATCGATGGTTTAAGCAGAGTACAGGATGGTCCTACTGAAATTTGCTTTCGAAGATACTTTACGTAGGACCGCTAATCAGCCGTACCAGTGATTGTCCGAGCGGTGAGTTTATCGTCTCTACCTTGTGTTGAGATTCACAGTTCAAACCACTATAAACGTGCAGCTGCAGCTTGATGCTTTTCTGGTTTAGTATGTTAATTTCTTGACTCATTTATACAGTTTTTATACAAAAACGCTTTCATAATTTGTCATATTACATGCACAACGCATAGTATAGAAACTTCTTACATGTAGTGGGTATACTTTCCAAGTTACAGTATTTATTTTATAACATTTTTAAATACATCACAAAATAACAAACAAAATGACTTTAGTGTTTTATAGATTGCCTCTGAACATTCCCCATGTTCTATGTTAGAAATATTGTTCCAGTATTCGCCTTTGAACGTATTAGAGTTTCAGGGGGAAAAGGGTCTGTTGAGACAAAACACATTCCTTTGGTGAATTTGGAGAGGGAGGCCTGAATCTTCTCCCCTTGATTTATAACAGGACGTGAGTTGTTAATCACCACTAGTTCTCTCTCTCTCTGGAATAAATTAACTGAGCAAACCAGAAACCTTTCAATATATAAATTTAAACATTATTTTAAAACAATTTAAATATAATACACAGAAATGTTGTGGGATTACAGTAGATGAAGAATTCATATTTTTCATATTGATTATTTATTGGTTTATTACGTTAGTATATTATGTATGTTTGTAATAGTGTGTTATATGTGAAAATGTGTTCGTATATAAATTGTATTTTAATATTTAAGGACTCTTGGAAGATTAGTCCAAATGGGGACTAAAAGAGATCCAAATAAAATAAAATCAAATCAAATCTCCCCACCCCCACCCCCCGTGTGGGTGAGAGGGTGTCTGATTGAAGTTATTCATTGCAAACCTTATCTGACCTACACTACCTGTCAAAAGTTTTAGAACACCTACTCATTCAAGGGTTTTTCTTTATTTTTACAATTTTCTACATTGTAGAATAATAGTGAAGACATCAAAACGATAAAATAACACATGGAATCATGTAGTGACACAAAAAGTGTTAAACAAATCAAAATATATTTTATATTTGAGATTCTTCAAATAGCCACCCGTTGCCTTGATGACAGCTTGGCACACTATTGGCATTCTCTCAACCAGCTTCACCTGGAATGTTTTTCCAATAGTCTTGAAGGAGTTCCCACATATGCTGAGCACTTGTTGGCTGTTTTTCCTTCACTCTGTGGTACGACTCATCCCAAACCAACTCAATTTGGTTGAGGTCGGGTGATTGTGGAGGCCAGGTCATATGATGCATCACTCCATCACTATCCTTCTTAGTAAAATAGTACTTACACCGCCTGGAGGTTTGTCACCAGCAAAGCACCCCCACACCTTCATACCTCCTCCTCCTCCATGCTTTACAGTGGGAAATACACATGCGGAGATCATCCGTTCATTCACACTGCATCTCACAAAGACATGGCGATTGGAACCAAAAATCTCCAATTTGGACTCCAGACCAAAGCACAAATTTCTACTGGTCTAATGCCCATTGCTCATGTTTCTTGTCCCAAGCAAGTCTCTTCTTATTATTGGTGTCATTTTAGTAGTGGTTTCTTTGCAGCAATTCGACCATGAAGGCCTGATTCACAGTCTCCTCTGAACAGTTGATGTTGAGATGTGTCTGTTACTTGAACTCTGTGAAGCATTTATTTGGGCTGCAATTTTTGAGGCTGGTAACTCTGTGTCTTCCATTCCTGTGGTGGTCCTCGTGAGAGCCAGTTTCATCATAGCGTGATGGTTTTTGCGACTGCACTTGAAGAAACTTTAAAAGGTCTTTAAATAATGATGGACTGTCGTTTCTCTTTGCTTATTTGAGCTGTTCTTGCCATAATATGGTCTTGGTCTTTTACCAAATAGGGCTATCTTCTGTATACCCCCTCTACCTTGTCACAACACAACTGATTGGCTGAAACGCATTAACTTCTTCGGGCTAGGGGGCAGTATTCGTAAGTTTGGATGAATGAGGTGTCCAAAGTAAAATGCCTGTTACTCAGGCCCAGAAGCTAGGATATGCATATAATTGGTAGTATTGGATAGAAAACACTCTAAAGTTTCCAACACTGTTAAAATAATGTCTGTGAGTATAACAGCACTGATATGGCAGGCAAAAACCCGAGGACAATCATCCAGAAATCTTTTTTTTTCAGCTCACCCCTGATTACTATGGCTGTCAATGGGATTATAAAAGGAATACCTCCCAGATTGCAGTTGCTAGGGCATCCACTAGATGTCAACAGTCTTTAGAAAGAGTTTCAGGCTTGTTTTTTGAAAAATGAGCTAGAATTTGTAGTATTAGTAAGTGGCTCCCATTTTGGCTGTAGTGTTTGTTACTCGTTCCGGTGAGGGCGCGTACTTCATTATTTATCTCCGGGTAATGGTCTTCGGTATTCTCCGTCTTAAATTGTATTATTTATTTACATATTAGGGTACCTGAGGATTGATTAGGAACATTGTTTGATATGTTTTGCAGAAGTTTATTGGTCATTTATGGGATTCATTTGTGTGCATTTTGAACGAGGGAAACCGGTGGATTACTGAGTCAAACGCGCCAATGAAACTGACTTTTTTGGGATATAAAGAAGGACTTTATCGAACAAAAGGACCCTTTTTAATGTAGCTGGGACCCTTGTGATTGCAACCAGATGAAAATCTTCAAAGGTAAGTGATTTATTTTATCGCTATTTCTGACTTTCGTGACGCCTCTGCTTAGTTGGAAATGTATGTAAGGGAAGACCCCCATGAAATGGACAAAAATTAATGGGAACATATTGGCACCGCACGAATCGTACACCCTAATGCCAATACCACATAATTTGGTCCACATTCATCCAAATCATTTTGCAAATTTCATATGGCAAATGCCAAGTGTCACACCCCAAAAATCCTATAGATGGCGAGCGCGCTCCACCGTGGATTTTCTTATTGCAAATGTAACACAAGTCAACCCCGAAGAGCCAAATTTTGAAAAAATGAAATCTTTTTTGAAAACTTATCACCCCCTTAACCTGTTAGGGTATAGGGGGCAGTATTTTCACGGCTGGATAAAAAAATGTACCCGATTTAATCTGGTTACTAATCCTACCCAGTAACTACAATATGCATATACTTATTATATATGGATGGAAAACACCCTAAAGTTTCAAAAACTGTTTGAATGGTGTCTGTGAGTATAACAGAACTCATTTGGCAGGCAAAACCCTGAGACAGATTCTGACAGGAAGTGGATACCTGATGTGTTGAATTGACTTTAAGCCTATACCATTGAAAAACAAAGGGAAGGAGGAATATTTTGGCACTTCCTTTTGCTTCCACAAGATGTCCCCAGCCTTTACAAAGTGTTTTGAGTCTTCTACAGTGAGATCTGACTGAAGAAGAGCGTTGGAACGGCGATGGCCCATTAGACACCTGGCGCTCGAGTTGATGGTGGGTACTCTCATTCCGAAACGTTTTAAAAGAGAACCCAATGGTCCGCCTTGAATTTTATTCATGTTCTGGTTAAAAAAGGCCCTAATGATTTATGCGATACAACGTTTGACATGTTTGAACGAACGAAAATATATTTTTTCCGTTCTTGAAGTGAAGTGAAGTCCGGCTGGCTTAGATCATGTGCTACAACACGGAGGTTTTTGGACATAAATGATGAGCTTTTTTGAACAAAACTACATTCGTTATGGACCTGGGATTCTTTGGAAGTGACATCTGATGAAGAGAATCAAAGGTAATGGATTATTTACATAGTATTTTCGATTTTAGATCTCTCCAACATGGCGGTTAGTCTGTATCGCAATGCGTATTTTTCTGGGCGCAGTGCTCAGATTATTGCAAAGTGTGATTTCCCAGTAAGGTTAATTTTAAATCTGGCAAGTCCATTGCGTTCAAGAGATGTAAATCTATAATTCTTTGAATGACAATATAATATTTTACCAATGTTTTCTAATATTAATTAATTATTTTGTTGTGATGACTTGACTGCCGGTATTGGAGGGAAACGATTTCCTGAACATCAACGCCATAGTAAAACACTGTTTTTAGATATAAATATGAACTTGATAGAACTAAAAATGCATGCATTGTCTAACATAATGTCCTAGGAGTGTCATCTGATGGAGATTGTAAAAGGTTAGTGCATAATTTTAGCTGATTTTATGGTTTTGGTGACGCCTGTCTTTGAATTGACAATACAATACACACAGCTATTGTCAATGTACTCTCCTAACATAACCTAACTTTATGCTTTCGCCGTAAAACCTTTTTGAAATCGGAAAACGTGGTTAGATTAAGGAGATGTTTATCTTTCAAAGGGTGCCAGATAGTTGTATGTTTGAAAAACTTGACATTTATTTGGTTTCAAATTTGCCGCTCTTGAAATGCACCTGCTGTTGATAGGGTGCGCCACGGGTGGCACGCTAACGTCCCACATAGCCCCAAGAAGTTAATAACCTCTTACGTATAGACGTTCCGCTAGCGGAACACCTGCTCCAATATCCAATGATAGGCGTGGCGAGAATTACAAATTCCTCAAAAATACAAAAACTTCAATTTTTCAAACATATGACTATTTTACACCATTTTAAAGACAAGACTCTCCTTTATCTAACCACACTGTCCGATTTCAAAAAGGCTTTACAGTGAAAGCAAAACATTAGATTATGTCAGCAGAGTACCCAGCCAGAAATAATCAGACACCCATTTTTCAAGGTAGCATATAATGTCACAAAAAACGAAACCACAGCTAAATGCAGCACTAACCTTTGATGATCTTCATCAGATGACACGCCGAGGACATTATGTTATACAATACATGCATGTTTTGTTCAATCAAGTTCATATTTATATCAAAAACCAGCTTTTTACATTAGCATGTGACATTCAGAACTAGCATTCCCACCGAACACTTCCGGTGAATTTACTAAATTACTCGCGATGAACATTCACAAAAAACACAACAATTATTTTAAGAATTATAGATACAAAACTCTTTTATGCACTCGCTATGTCCGATTTTAAAATAGCTTTTCGGTGAAAGCACATTTTGCAATATTCTGAGTAGATAGCATGCCATCACAGGCTAGCTATTTTGACACCCACCAAGTTTGACCCTCACCAAACTCCGATTTACTATTAGAAAAGTTACTATTAGAAAAGTTTGATTACCTTTCCTGTTCTTCATCAGAATGCACTCCCAGGACTTTTACTTCAATAACAAATGTTGGTTTGGTTCAAAATAATCCATAGTTATATCCAAATAGCGGCGTTTTGTTCGTGCGTTCAAGACACTATCCAAGGGTGATGAAGGGTTACGCGCCCGACGCGTTTCGTGACAAAACATTTCTAAATATTCCATTACCGTACTTCGAAGCATGTCAACCGCTGTTTAAAATCAATTTTTATGCTATTTTTCTCGTAAAAAAGCGATAATATTCCGACCGGGAGTCGTTGTTTACGTTCAAAGACGAAAGAATAAAAACATGGGGTCGCCTCGTGCACGCGCCTCCAGTCTCTGTTCTCTGATCGACCACTATCAAAATGCGCTAATGTTTTTCAGCCAGGGCCTGCAAAGCCACCATTCAGCTTTTTGCCGCCTTCTGAGAGCCCATGGGAGCCGTAGGAAGTGTCACGTAACAGCAGAGATCCCCTGTTTTGGATAGAGATGATCAAGAAGGCCAAGAAATGGTCAGACAGGGTACTTCCTGTACAGAATCTTCTCAGGTTTTGGCCTGCCAAATGAGTTATGTTATACTCACAGACACCATTCAAACAGTTTTAGAAACTTTGGAGTGTTTTCTATCCAAAGCTAATAATTATATGCATATTCTAGTTTCTGGGCAGGAGTAATAATCAGATTAAATCAGGTACATTTTTTTATCCGGCCGTGAAAATACTGCCCCCTATCCATAACAGGTTAAAGTGCTTTCTGGACCGTTTTTCAAATTGTTTTCAATTTTTTTTGTCAATTACACATGTATAAGAGCTGTAAGAACATACTTTTGACGTATTTTATTGACATATTTTTTTGGGTTGTTTTCGCTTGTGCATAAGGCATATGTTTTGTACATTTGGAATATGATTTCATAGGAAGTCAAAAGTGACTTTTTTTCTTTTTTTTGCCAAATGCCATTAGAAATGTCCAAATGAAATGTCCAATTCTTTTTTTGTCAATTATACATGTATGAAAGTATTGAATGTGCCAAATCAGGATGTTTGTCCATTTGCCATGTACGATCATAGGAAGTCAGTTTCCAAACCCAAAAGTCAGTGAACCAAAGTGAATGTCCAAATGGCATTTATACTGCTCAAATGATATATAGCCCTATGTTAAGCCATGAATCAACCTAGATGGTCTATTTGTCATATATGATGAGGGAGAAGTGGGACTTCGTTGTTTTTTAATGATTTTTTGAAAAATGTCTGAAATGACCAGGGGCGCCCCCTATTGGATGGGCATGGGTGGGGGGGTTCTCCTCGCACCTCCCTAAAGGCATTAAAAACATTTTAAAATTGTGCTCCTGGTAACGCAGTCCAATCACCAGGCGCACGGCTGTCCATTTGCAATATGTTTCAATAGGCATTTACCATCACGAATTTGACATGCTCAAAAATACTGCAGAAATGCAAAATTGACTGGCCGGATGAACTCGGGATGGCCGGGCAGTGATAGTGGTTCCTCTCCATCGCTCGTTGTGTTGATTTCATCATGTCCATTTGGTGATGTTTTTTCACTGTTGAATGTTATTGCAAATGTACTGTCCATTTGCAATATGTTTCAATGGGCATTTACCATCACAAATTTCACATGCTCAAAAATACTGCAGGAATGCGAAATTGACTGGCTCGATGAACATGGGATGGCCGGGCAGTGATTCTGGTTCCTCTCCATTGCTCATTGGTGTTGATTTCAGAATGTCAATTTGGTGATGGTCTATCACTGTTTAAACATATTGCAAATGGGCACAAGTCAGCCAGCAAGTCAAGGTCCATCAGTCAATTAGATATCATTCTGACACCAAACTGATACAAACAGACACCACACCCACTTTTTCTAACTCGTTTAGAAGCCAACTATCACATATTTCAGAGCAGGCCCAAAATTCACAGTGCCTTCTGTTTAAACCATAATAAAAACATAAAACACGTAGTTACGTTCTAGCTGCGGGTCCAGTTATGACATTATGTGTAGTCCTAGCTGAGGCAACCCCGAATCCCAAGTCTCGGCTCGATAGGTCATTTGGAGCCCGAGCAGCGACCTTAATTGGTGCTGAAAATCCACATTTTCCTGGCGTTGCTACGGGGTCCTTGAATGAGCTATCGGACAGAAACGTTAGGGTCCATCTCTATGGGCTGAGGCGGTTTCAATGCACCTAGTCTTGCGACTCTGTGACTTTTCTAAATGTCGTTATTTTTGTGATGGTTATTGAAGTTATTGCAAATGTACGAGGCTGTTTCTCGGTCTGAGAACCGTCTAGAGCCACATAACTCACCACGCACTATCGACTTGAGCTCTAGAACAGGTTTCTAAAGTTTCAGAGCTCTAGGTCTGACGGTTCCTGGACAGTTGAAATAAAGGTAACTATTACAGGCTCTGTGTGTCTCTAAGCCCCACACTGTCACTCCATCCTTGGTGTGTGTGTGTGTGTGTGTGTGTGTGTGTGTGTGTGTGTGTGTGTGTGTGTGTGTGTGTGTGTGTGTGTGTGTGTGTGTGTGTGTGTGTGTGTGTGTGTGTGTGTGTGTGTGTGTGTGTGTGTGTGTGTGAGTTTTTCTTGGAATTCTGATGGGAGAAATGACTGATTTACAGTACATGAGGGTTACCAAGTCACACATATGAAGTTTTGGAAAGATGTGACTTTTTTAACCCTTCGAAACAGCCCCTATGACCCCAATTTAAGGCACATCCGAAAGTAAACACATATCCTCATTGGGGTAGGCTTTTACAGAATCCTGAGTTTAAAGTCTTTACGTTAAGAATTTACTGATTTACACAGGGTTGAATGCAGTGATTTTCACAAACTGCAGGTTTGGTACATCAAAACACCTTTAGGGTGAACTTAAGCCCTTCCGGTTGCTCCAGGAAGCTTAGAATCAACACAGGTAGACCACATAGTGGCCTGATGGAATGTCATCGAAGACAGGTTCATAAGGCATTCATAACCCACATAGACTTCAGGTTGAATTTAGGGGTGTAGGCAATTGTCGTGTCTTTGGCATCATTAAAACTGAAGACGTATTTATCAAATAACTCTCTGTAATTATTATTACGCGATTAACCTGATTAATCATGTAACTGTAATTAACTAGGAAGTCGGGGCACCAAGGAAAATATTCAGATTACAAAGTTATAATTTTCCAAATATAACTTTCAGATATTTTAATATCTGATCAATTAGTCTTCAATTTAATGAATTATTATTTACCTCATGTCAGTCTCATTCCAAACGTCGTAAATTGTTGGTTATCTGCACGAACCCAGTCTTCACTATGAGTCATTATGTCACGACTTCCACCGAAGTCGGCCCCTCTTCTTGTTCGGGCGGCGTTCGGCGGTCGACGTCACCGGCTTACTAGTTGCCACTGATCTATGTTTCCCTGTTCGTTTGCTTTTGTCTTTATTATTCACACCTGTTTTTGATTCCCTGATTATGTTCATTATTTAACCCTCTGGCTTCCCTGTTTGTTTTGTCCGTGATTGTTTCCTGTTTTGTGATTGTTGGAGGTGTTTTCTCCTAACCCTGTATTTGGATGTGGAAGAAGTTTGATTATGATTTTAGTAAACACGTTATTGTTTACAGTCATCCATGTGTCCTGCGCCTGACTCCGACACTTCTTCTACTAAAGCATTACACATTCATACATCAATTATCTGAAAATATTTTATTTACTAACTAAGTAATTCACAGAAATGCATAACAAACAAACAATGGTTACAAAAAAATTATAAGGGAATGTGCCCTAGTGGGCTAAACCGGCATGGCGGCTTGTTAGACAAAAGGGGAGTAGGGGTCAGCTGAGTTGAATATTATAACAATTGAAATGCTAATCCTTTGCACATGAACGCTCACTCATTCGGGAACAATTGCAATCAATATATATATATTTACGCTCAGTGTGTCGTCGGGATCTCTGTTGAAAAGTTCATTTCTGTTGGAGAGTCTGTCCGCCCTCTCTCTCTCTCTCTCTCTCTCTCTCTCTCTCTCTCTCTCTCTCTCTCTCTCTCTCTCTCTCTCTCTTAGAATGGATAGTTCAGAGTAACATTCATTCATGTCGTTATAGAATAGATGTTTCGGCGGTTGTCGGTCTTCGCGTTCAGTGATACCTAATTCCTAGCTGCAGACTAGTAATTAATATCAAAGACTTGTTCTTATTCTGTCGGTATCGATAGTCTAAGAGTTTAACCAAGTGGTATGGTTAAAAGTTCATCAAGAGAAATGCATGGCCTCAAACCTTGGCCCTCTCATTATCTAGGTAAGCTGGTCTTCTCTCAAACCTTGGCCCTCTCGTTATCGAGGTAAGCTGGTCTGAAGTGGGAAAACCCAGGTGGGGGTTTTATCCGGGACATAGAAAAAGGCTGTCTCATGACGCCAGGTCCTGTCTTTACCCCTGGGGGCGTGCCAATGACTTAGTGAAACTTTAAACAGAAATACAATTCTCTCACATTAACATCATTACATAGCATCCCATCATCTCACAAATAGCTTCATCCTTATTCATTCATTTTATACAACCGGTAGATGTAAGTCTCATACCTGAGACTCTTCTATAAACATGGTTATGGTAATGTGGCGGTATTGTCTCTCATGAGTTTCACAAAATTGTACCAAATGGACCAGTTCGTAGCTGGATTCTTTACCGATCTTTTATACCTTCTCCAGAACATAAATGTCGTTCGGTTCTCCAGTTCTGTGAGGTGGAAGAAATTCCTTTGTCTCTCTATGAAAACTCACTCTCTCTCTATACTGTGGCCATGAGGAGAGGATCGCCTCGTAGGAATTTACGACCTCTTCTGACCACAGCAGCCTGGGTGTAGGAAACAGAGGGAGATGGTGCAGAGGTAGGGGGATGGTGCTCGCAGTGTTCAAAGAGTGCAACGTCATGACATACCCCCCTGGTGGTTTGGATCTTGTTTATCCTGCAAGTTACAAATCAACATAAAATCATGACCACGTGATGTCCTGTTTGTAGATCATCATTGTAGTCCCCTCTGGTGGTCGAACTTGGTAGGCTTCTGAAAGCGGAGCAGTCCACCACAAGGATGGGCAGTTGATGTCCGGTCGGTGATCAGAATGAGTTCAGAATGAGTCTGACGTAGTCAGGTAATTTTCAGGTCAATGCCTGGAGGTCAGTCAGAATTGGTGTCAAGGGAGTCTGTAGTAGTTTTTTCTACAAGTCACTGTGTCTTCCACTATTGTAGTGGTGATAGGTATGACGTCTATTTCATAGCTATGTTATCCACGGAGGAGATAACCTCACGACGGAAGTACTCTTTAAGTATTGGACCAGTCCTACGTGGTGTGATCATGGTTCATGACTTCTAATAATTTTCCTCCTGAATGGAGGATTCTATTTATTAGTGACATGTGTGTTAATCATTGGAAGAGAGCACTGGAGATTCCCTTCCACATGTTGCACTCTGAGTGACTCCGATGTCGCTGTTGTCAAAAGTAATTTGATTGGTTAGGTCTCTAACCTTCTTACTGATTGTAGCTGGACTGACTGTTGCTGGAATTGTTACTGGTACTCAAGGGGACCAGTTATCCTACTGATTTATTCTGAAATATTATTCTACCGGAACACATGATTGGAGCATTTTACTAGTTGTATTGTAGTCGAACCTACACATGGCAAGGAATGATTATTGTTGCCATTTGTTTTGGAGGTGGACAAGTCCACTGGACTTCCTTTACGACCAGTGTGGTACACCTCAGTACTATCTTAGATGTGTTCTAAGATAATCCCCGTCTAGGGGCCTGTTTGCTCCTCACTGTTCTCATAGGGGAGTTTACAACTAGATTTGATTTATGCTCTGGCGGCCTCGTACGGTGTTGTCCGTAGTCTCGACCCCCCCACCGGCCTCGATGAGGCTCTTCATGGGTCTGGGCTACTATTCCCCCCCTTTGTGTCTCGGGACCCCCCCACCAGCGGGTGGTGTTGGTGTCCGAGGCGCAAACGAAAAGGTTGGACCCTATGTACGAGTTGTCAGCGGCCGCGTTGTTATGAGAATGGCTGTAACCTTTCAACCAAATATTCTGGTGTTTGTGCTTCAAAACGCTCAGTGGCTGTCGAGGCATGTCAGTCACCACCGCGTCCGCGTGTGGCAACCTCTTCAGTACCTGCGAACTGAGACGAGGATATCGGTCTGTGATATCGCAAAGTGTTTCACCAGTGGGAGTCATCGGGTCAGTTGCTGGACTGACGCCATTAGTGTCATTGTAAGGGGTGACAGTCACCAACAAAGCGGAAGGTGTATCATCGGAAGCAGAGTATACTCTGCGCATCAATGTTTTTCTTGCTGAGACGGCCCCAGTGCTTGCAGAAGTGTCAGAAGGGCAAGAGAAGTTCATCTCAACTATCGTATTGAACGACTGCAAGGAGGAGGGAAGTTGCTTATTCACAGAGACAGCTGGCTCGAAATCATGAAAAGAATGGTCAATCAGGTTGGCTGATGGAATGTGTCGAGATATCGTAATATCTCCTTGGATCGGATTCCGCACCAAGAGGTTTCTAAACGTCTTTTTCCCAAAGGGTGCTTTTGACAGATACCCCTCGTGAATGACTGCATTGCAGCTAGCGTTAGGGGAAGACAGTGTGGTCAGTGGAGAAGGCACTGTGGCCTGTGACCATACCTGGTTGGTTTTCCAATCCATCAATGGGAGTAATTGATCCATCAAGTCTGCTCCAAGTAGCAGATGTACCGTTTCGAGGCTGGTAACATACACAGGGTGAACGAGCGATACGTCCTTGAAGTGTAGTTTCAGCATGACTCTCAATGTGAGAGGCGAGGTAGTCTGAGTGACCCCTCGAAGTGTAGTGTCGCATCGTTCCACTTTTAACCAATGTTTAGTTGGCTTCAAAGCCCTTTTGTGATCATCGAACAATGTTTGAGAGATAAGTGATATTGTCGCACCCGAATCAATTAGCGCATGACAAGTTAAGCAGTCGTCCAGGACTGTTTCCAGGTATGGCCGTTTAGATTTGTGGTTAGTGGACATATTCCCCACAAAGTGGAGTGGTCGTTCGCAACGACGTGATGTGCCATTTCTGTTCAAGGTGGAAGCAGATTGACTTTTCAGATTTTGAGTGGGCTTGGCTTGAATGAGAGCGGGAGAAATTTGAACTTTTAACGTCCTTGCTATGGGTGTTAATTCCTGCGAACCTGGTGTCCGGTAATTCCCCGTCTAGTCCTTGTGACTTATCTTTTACCCTTTTCTCAAATTGTTCTCGCTTTAGTTCTTCCCGTAGTGGTACTTCTGGAGAACATTGGTCTACGTTTTGATAGTCCTTCAACCCTTTGTTACCCTTGTGCTCTGACACTTTTGTGGGTTGGGTGCAGGAACGTAGCGAACAGGTCGATTGTAGCGGTAGTCATGTTGATGGCGACGTACTTTACAGTTATTTCGACCGCGGAGGTTATTGGAATCATTATTGGAATCATGGTTTCGTGGTAGAAACTGTTGTTGTGCGTCATCTCTCAACGCTCCAATACCTGATAATGCACCCTCTAACTGGAGTGAGTGCTACTGGTCAAACTTCAAAACCGAGTGGTCAGGGCTCTTAACGTTGGCTTTTACTCTGAAAAATGAGGGAGAAACAGCACTTTCAATGAGAGGACAGTGGAAATTTCGTGCCTTTCTTGTTTTTCCTTTTCTATTGACAAAGTTATTGTCCGGTTGAAATATAATTGATTATTTATGACAAAAACAACCTGAGGATTGATTTTAAACATCGTTTGACATGTTTCTATGAATTCTTATGGTACTTTTTAGATTTTTTGTCTGTCTGTTGTGAACGCGCTTTGCTCCATTGGATTACTGAACGAAACGCACCAACAATACGGTGGTTTTTGGACATAAAGAGGGACATTATCGAACAAAACAAACATTTATTGTGTAACATGGAGTCTTCGGAGTGCAACCATATGAAGCTCATCAAAGGTAAGTGATACACCCCTCACATTTTTGTAAATATTTGAGTATATCTTTTCATGTGACAACACTGAAGAAATGACACTTTGCTACAATTTAAAGTAGTGAGTGTACAGCTTGTATAACAGTGTAAATTTGCTGTCCCCTCAAAATAACTCAACACACAGCCATTAATGTCTAAACCGCTGGCAACAAAAGTGAGTACACCCCTAAGTGAAAATATCCAAATTGAGCCCAAAGTGTCAATATTTTGTGTGGCTACCATCATTTTCCAGCACTGCCGCAATTTACACTGTTATACAAGCTGTACACTCACTACTTTACATTGTACCAAAGTGTAATTTCTTCAGTGTTGTCACATGAAAAGATATACTCAAATATTTACAAAAATGTGAGGGGTGTACTCACTTTTGTGAGATACTGTACATTTTATCGCTATTTCTGACTTTTGTTACTCCTCTTCTTGGCTGCTAACTGTTTGTAATGATTTGTCTGCTGGGCGCTATTCTCAGATAATCGCATGGTTTGCTTTCGCCGTAAAGCGTTTTTTTAAATCTGACACAGCGGTTGGATTAACAAGAAGTTTATCTTTAAGCTGGTGTATAACATTTGTATCTTTTATGTATGTGTCACGTCCTGACCAGTATAAGGGTTATTTGTTATTGTAGTTTGGTCAGGACGTGGCAGAGGGTATTTGTTTTATGTGGTTCGGGGTGGTGGTTTATTTAGTAGGGCGTTTGATTTATTATTTCCGGGTTTTGGTTTATGTTCTATGTTTGATACTTCTATGTTCTTTCTGTGTTGGTATATTTCTATGTTTAGGTTAATGGGGGGTTGGACTCTCAATTGGAGGCAGGTGCTTTCTCGTTGCCTCTGATTGAGAGTCCTATATATGGGTAATTGTTTGTTTTAGTGTTTGTGGGAGATTGTTTCTTGTTTTGCGTGTGTGAGCCTTACAAGACTGTTTTGTTGATCGTTCGTTCTTCGTTTGTTATTTTGGTGTTTTCTTGGTTCAAATAAATATCAAGATGAGCATCCACATTCCTGCTGCATTTGGTCCTCCATTCCAGAGGACAACCGTTACAGTATGTTTATTATGAGAATTTCTGTTTAATTGAGTTTCACGCTCTGCAATTTCACTGGATGTTGTTTGAGACAGTGTTTTACTGAACAAAACGCGCTAACAAAACTGAGGTTTTTGGATATAAAGAGGGACTTGATCGAACAAAACAAACATTTATTCCATAACTGGGAGTTTTGTGAGTGTAACCATATGAAGATCATCAAAGCTAATCTCTATTTCTGAATTTTGTTACTTGTCTACTTGGCTGGTTACTTTGTAATGATTTGTCTGCTGGGCGCTGTTCTCAGATAATCGCATGGTTTGCTTTCGCCGTAAAGTCTTTTTGTAATCTGACACTGTGGTTGGATTAACAAGAAGTTCATCTTTAAACCAATGTATAACACTTGTATATTTCATGAATTTTTATAATGAGTATTTCTGTTTTTGAATTTCGCGCTCTGCAATTTCACTGGATGTCCCACACCCCCTAGAGAGGTTAAGCTTTTAATGTCACGTCCTGGCCAGTATAAGGATTAATTGTTATTGTAGTTTGGTCAGGACGTGGCAGAGGGTATTTGGTTTATGTGGTTCGGGGTGGTGTTTTTTCTAAAAGGGCATTTGATTTAAGTATTCCGGGGTTTTTGGGCACTGTTCCTTGTTTACGTATTTCTATGTTGATCTAGTTAGTTGTATGTCTATGTTTGGTTAATTGGGGTGGACTTCCAATTGAAGGCAGCTGTGTGGTGTTGCCTTTGATTGGAAGTCCTATATTAGTTGGGTGTGTTTGTCTGTGTAATTGTGGGAGATTGTTTCTTGTTTAGCGTGTGTGAGCCTAACAGGACTGTCTAGTAATCGTGAGTTCGTTTTGTTGTTTTTGTATGTTCATTTTTGAGTTTATTAAATGTTCAAAATGAACTATCTCAACTCTGCTGCATTTTGGTCCTCTTTTTCCGACGATGATTTCGCAATATCGTCTGACGACGAAGAAATCCCTGACATTTAAATGATGTATGACACTTGTATTTTCATGAATGTTTAATATTACGATTTTTGTAATTTGAATTTCGCGCTCTGCAATTTCACCGGATGTTGTCGAGGTGGGACGCTAGCGTCCCAATGATCCGTAAGAAGTTAAGAAAGAAAGAAATTCCACAAATTAACTTTTAACAAGGCATACCTGTTCATTGAAATGCATTCCAGGTGACTACCTCATGAAGCTGGTTGAGAGAATGCCAAAAGTGTTCAAAGCTGTCATCAGGGCAAAGGGAGGCTGCTTTAAGAATCTCAAATGTGAAGTATGTTTTGATTTGTTTAACACTTTTTGGTTTCTACATGATTCCATATGTGTTATTTCATAGTTTTGATGTCTTCACTATTATTCTACAATGTAGAAAATAGTAAAAATAAAGAAAAACCCTTGAATGACTAGGTGTTCTATAACGTTTGACCGGTAGTGTATTTCGATGTTCGTGGACAGTCATGACAATATTTTAATCTTATCTAGAATAGAATTTTCCAAAAGAGTGAAACCAGAGTGGAGGAATGGGGTCGGTCATAGTCCCTCTAATGACACATACATAAGGAGAAACAGAAGAAAGAGGATGGGAGAGGTAGAGAAAAAGATTGAGAGAAGGAGAGCGAGCGTCTCCTTCACCTTCTACGCCTGGGGGTGTCAGTGTCTTTTGTGTGTGGCATCCACGACGGGATGGACTGCCCCCGTATCAAACCCCGACTTCAAACCCACCACACTTAGCTGCCCATTGTCTTCCCATCCCACTCACACAAAGCGGAGGGAACCGTCGTGTTGAAGAGAGCAAGATGTATGGTAATGTGCTGTCCAGCTGTAGCGAGCCGGCCCGGCAGCAAACAAAACACTTTCTAAAAGGCCCATAGAGGGAGGTAAGGAGATACATCAATCAATTAACAATTACCCCACTGCTAATCAGCTGTCCCTGGCCTCCGTCGGGCCGCGCTTTTTGTAATCCGGTTGGCAGCATCAATTAAATTCTTAAGGTTAGTCTATTGAATTTCTCCCAGATAGGGGAGCTGAGGGGGGAAACCAACCAACGCTCCAAATGAACTGTAGCCAAGGCTTAATCGCAGCAAGCAGCACAATTGTTCAGGTTTCACCCCCTCTCCGCCCTTCCCCTCGATGGAGACTGACGCTCTCCTGGAATTTGGACGACTGATAGGATCTGAGAGAGACTCTTAGAGAGAGATTATGACATGTTCTTTTCATCGTAACACGGCTGCAGCTGGATCTATGTACACTAGCCAGTCACCTGCTGGACTGACTCTCGCTCTCTGGACTAGACTGGACTTAGCTTCTCTCACACCAGAGGTAGAGGGAGAAAATAGCCACTGAGTTTAGGCTAAGAGTGTGTTTGTAAAGCACTGTGTCGTGCAGAGCATGGCGGTGCAGGGCAGTGCCTGGCATGTCCTTGTTTATACCCACCTCATCCGACCCCCTTTCAGCACCCCCTCTGAGTGAGAACATCTCCTTGAGCAAAGTCAGGACACACACACACACACACACACACACACACACACACACACACACACACACACACACACACACACACACACACACACACACACACACACACACAAACACACCTCTGCTTGCACACACATTCGCAAGCACATGTGCAAACACACACACACACACACACACACAAATACGCAGACACACTGAGCCGATCCAAGGTCAATGTGCTGCGTTTACATTCTCAAACTAAAATCTACATACAGTATAATGACCTGAAATCCAACCAGAGAAACAGTCCTCAAATAAACAACAACCACACACATCCTAAAGATAGAAGCTGTATAAACTGTGTAATTACCTGAGTTCCAACCAATAGAATAATAATCTTATTCACAATCAAACAGTGTTGCATGGTAGCACACAGCTCACATCTCCTTACAACAGTGTTTCCCACTGAACGCTTCCCTCCTCAGGTACCTAGTTTGTCATTTAAACCAGGATGCATGTGAATTTGATAGGGCGGCGGTCCCAGACTGCTGGAGAGAGAAGGATCAGCGAGAGAGAGAGGGAGAGAGGGAGAGAGAGGGAGAGAATGCTGACTCTGGTCCCATTTCCTGAAATGAAACTTTAACAGGCTGACCCGGGGACCTCTCCGCCTCGGTCTCCAAAGACCCTGGGCTTCCCAGACCACTTATCTGTGTGATTGCTTTGGACACTGATCTGATTAAATCATCATGAATCATCAATTAAGATGTGACAAAAAACTTGGGGCTCAACAGGGATTTACCAGGACGGGTTTGACTTTGAGGACCATGAAATCAAGTTGTACGACCCTTGAGCACTCGTCTCTCTCTGTCTTTCTGTTCTGCTGTACAAAGGGAGAAAATACCATCCATCTGGCTGGACCTGAGGAAGGAGGGGATAGGCTCTCACTTAACAAATACTAACATAGACCTCAGCTACTGGCTTCCTCTTAGAAGTAAGGTTCCTTATGGCATTGTTGGGCCTTGTGAACTGTCATGTAGCCATACAACTCAGTACTACTCATTGGTGATTTGAGGCAAGGTAACCTGGCATCAACAACAGTATGGCAGCTAGGTCACAGCAAAGCAAGACGATCTAAGTGTAGTCTGTAGCTTTCCAGATCTCTAGCTACAGTACACTCACTGTGATTAGATGTGCTCCCTCCCTCCCAAAAACAAGACTAAAAACAGAAGGTGCGTGTCTCTTCGGTAACATCTCCCCATCACGCTTCTCATCAGTGTGTCTTAGCACGCGCCCGAGCGTGAAGGGGTAGATTTTCTGGTAGCACAAGCCTGAGATGGGCTCCTGCATCTCGGTGAGCTCGTTCCCCCGGTCTCCCACAGAGCTCTCTACTGTCACTGCACCGAGACGCCACTCGATCCGCAGCCCCAGGACACAGCCACGGAGGGGGGGGAGTGTGAGAGAGGGCAATAGAGGGAGAGGGTAGAGGGATGGAGAGAGAGAGAGAATGATAGAAGACGAAAGAGAGAGGGAGCGACAGAAAAGAGAGAGAGTGATTGCTCGCGGCTCATTTCTCCACACATGAGCCCATCTGTACAGCGCCCAGGGTGGGACGGCACCACTGCTCTCTCTGAAATGACTGAGCGCACCAAAGACACCCTGGCACCACAGGAAGCCAAATGCAATCCCTGGCGTGGCTATTATTCTCCAGAAAGCTCCTTTAAAGTGCCATTTCTTCCTGATGGAGGCTTGTTGATTTACTTTCTGTTCCATCATGACTTAAGTTGACCATAATGTGTTACAAAGAAGGCCTCTCAGTGAATTTACTATTTGAAATATTTGGCCCGGGTATATATTTTCTTTCTCGCCAGAGTTAGTTCCATCAACACACAGCACCACAATGGAAAGGGAATTGACTCTCGGGGAACCAAGGAATGGTGTTTGCAGGGAGCATCTTGTGATAGTGTCATATTTACTGTTAGCACCTCAGGCTACACGATACACTTCACTGCCACCATTAAACAGGCCTTTTTTTAAGGAAGGCACATCTGTTGTCACCCCCCCGCTCTCTCCTCTCTTCTCACCCCATCTCTGCCATGCTCAGAAACACCACCACCACCAACATCCTTAAGTCATAAAGTTTCTCACCCGCACCAGGATTCTTCCCTCCTCCACCCCTCAACCCCTCCTCATCTCTCTATCCCCTTCTCCCTCTCTCTCTATCCCCTTCTCCCTCTCTCTCTATCCCCCTCTCCCTCTCTCTCTCTGACTATGGCTGGGGATGCGTCCGGCTCAAATTGATCATTGCTCCAACCAATAATTCATTGTGATGGAGGTGACGTGGTGTGTGTGCACGGAGAGCGCCGGCCCCGCAATGGCCCCCGCATACTAAACAGGGCCGCCGACCAATGGAGTCGCGGGGATGCGGCCCAGGTGACGTCCTGTTTATCCTCTGATAAATTGCAGGTCAAACGGGGTGGCTGTGCCTGCCATATCCCTCAGCGCCATGTCGCTGCCGCCTCCGAATGCTCATCACCCCAAACACCCCCTCTACCCCACTGACACACCCCACACCCCGTCTTAACACCCCTCCATCCGCCCTCTTCCTCTCCCCACCGGATCCTTTTATTCTCCACCAGCGCTCGTTGCTCCGTCAGCAAAGTCAAGCTGCTGACTTCTCTTCCCTTCAGCTTCAACTTTGAACACAATTAACTTTGTAATTGCATTTGTTTTAGAAGGAGTATGGGAGTGATTATCAAAGCCACCCATGATCTTCCATGCACGCCGGCAGCATCTTGATCTCGGCGGTGCAGGCGTGCCTACAGGGGGTAAGGTTGGGTAGACGCTTCAAAGAGGGAGATATTCCTCCTCTTCTTCTTGCCCTTCTCCAAACTCTTATTATACTCCACTGATTGGTCTCCTCTTGTGTTGTTTGTTTGTTTGTTTGTTTGTTTGTTTGTTTACGAGGTCATCCTCGGCTCGTTTGAAAAATCCCAGGTTTGTTGGTCACTTCAGTTGCGTCCGTCAAGCTAAGATTGAAGATGGTGATCGAAGACTTGGGGGAAACAAGTGCACGCTTGATTGGAATTTCAAGAAGTTGATGGGAAACTGCCGTTGTTTAGTCTGACGTTTCGCTTTTATTCTTTGTTTTGTTTTGAGGGCTTGTGCTATAGCATGTTGTTCCTATACAGTAGTTCTGCATTAAAAAAAAAAAGTTACCTTTTTTTAACTAGGCAAGTCTACATGTGATATTCAGTAATACTCCTCTCTTTGAGGACAAGATAAATGGGCATCCTGTTCTGATCTATTTAACTCTACATTGCTTTTTAATTATTGCTACAATCTCCTATTGTCTGCTTTTTCCCATTGGAAGTTAACAAGCAAATATTGCATTTGGTGAAACTGAAATTCCTGGCCTGTGACATATTCTTTATTGTTACGGTACACAACAAAATGCTTTATTCTGGTTGAATTCTGCTGCTCTTTCTTAGCACGCTGAATTTGAATAAAACACCAGCATTTCCACTCTTCTTTTAATTGAAATGCAAACGATGTTAGCGTTAGGGCCACAGAATTGGCAATACTCTCTTGCTAGAATGATAAAGGCTTTTCTGCTATTTTCTGTGGCTATCGACTTGGTCATGTGTGTAATTGCCTAATGCCGTGTTAGACCCTCAGATGCACCAATGCAAATATTAAGGAGAGGAGCCAGCTTAATAAAATGCTGTTCAAACAATATGGGGCCTGAGTTTATCTCCGCTTGTCCAGTCTCACAGCGCGGGCCCGGAGAGAGGAGAGGGAGGCAGGGACGGGCTCGGTATCAAGATTAGACCAGCTGCTTCATATGCAAGAAAAGAGAGGAAGAACGAAGCGAGGTACGATTAAATGGATTCATGAAAAAAAGTGACACAGCCCCCCCCCCAAAAAAATTAAAGAACAGGAGATATATATGAGAGCGAGAGCGAGAGCGAGAGCGAGAGAGCGAGAGAGAGAGAGAGAGAGAGAGAGAGAGAGAGAGAGAGAGAGAGAGAGAGAGAGAGAGAGAGAGAGAGAGAGAGAGAGAGAGAGAGAGAGGAGAGAGAGAGAGAGAGAGAGAGAGAGAGAGAGAGAGAGAGAGAGAGAGAGAGAGAGCGCAAGAGAGAGCGCAAGAGAGAGCGCAAGAGAGAGCGCAAGAGAGAGCAAGAGCGAGAGAGAGAGACTTTAATGGTAACGATCCTGTTCAAGGCCATGGTGGAGATGAAGGCCACCCTCCAGAGATGTCCTGCTCTCACCTCGACCTTGGGCCAATGCCTGACCTCTGACCCCTTGACCCTGACAGTCCAGCCGCCAGACCTCTGTGATCTTGGAGCTATAGTCAGCTCGGCAGGAGAGCACAGACACATGCGTACACACTGGTATGACACACACACAACACCTCTCCAAATGAGAATTGACTTTCCCCCTCCGTGGAAGCTGGGAGATGTGGGTTAAAGTATGTCAATAGTATTTCAAAAGAACAATTTCTCCCCAGAATTGTGGAACGGTGGGATGTTTTGACATTTACTTGGTGGAGGGGAAAACGTTAGTGTGTCCTATGAGGCACTTGAAGGGAGTTGTCGGGCTGCTAACTGCCTGGTCCTATTGATCTGGTCGGTTAAATTGCATGCACACAGAGGCTGGAGAGAAGAGGGGAGAGCACTGAGGGCCAGCTGCAGTGGGCCTAACAGCCGAGAGAGAGGGGAGAGCACT
The DNA here is from genome assembly GCF_901001165.1 of Salmo trutta. NCBI lineage: Eukaryota > Metazoa > Chordata > Actinopteri > Salmoniformes > Salmonidae > Salmo > Salmo trutta. Next base: position 52,362,456 of record NC_042962.1, on the reverse strand, counting down.
GAGGGCCAGCTGCAGTGGGCCTAACAGCCGAGAGAGAGGGGAGAGCACTGAGGGCCAGCTGCAGTGGGCCTAACAGCCGAGAGAGAGAGGGGCTGTACAGATAGCAGCTCTAATGGTAATTGCATTCGATCCTCTCTCTCTCAGACGCATGATTTAGCGGCTACTCTCTCATGAATAGTTCACATCAAATATTTTGGGGGAAGAGAGAGAGAGAGCTTCATTAATATTGCAAAGTAGAAAAGCAGTTGTTAAACATGATAGTTGATCATTGCTAAAGGGACACTTGGCTGTCAACAGCTGTACTTTATCATTGAGCAGCTTCGTTGGGTGGTGTTTGGAGGACGCGAGGGAATGATGGCTCTTTCACGGCTCCAGGTGATTAGCCAGAATGGATTGCAGCAGGAAGCTAACCCCTGCCTGTGTCTCCCTCTCAGACTGCAAGCTACCATCAATTTCCTCCCATCCTATTGTTGAACAGAGAGTACAGGGCAGATTTAGACTGCTAATAAACTCACAGCTTCTGAGGAGACAGGTTGATGTACAGTATTAACTGATCAGATATCAGTCCTGCCTTGCTTTGAACTTGACCACAAGCGCGAGTACATTAACTTGACTGCCAAAACACGCAGTAAAATGTAGTTACTGTAGAAATCTCCTAAAAAGCTATGGAGAACATATGCATGGTTAAAAGTGATCAATTTGACAGTGTCTCACTAACTTATCTGAATCAGTCCTAACCCTATAGAGAATATATCTGCTTAATCTCTTCTCCATGTTGTCTGTTTGCATTTCTTATCCCTGTTGTCTGTTTGGATTTCTTATCCCTGTTGTCTGTGTTATCTCTTGTCCCTGTGGTCTGTTTGGATCTCTTCTCCCTGTTGTCTGTGTGATCTCTTGTCCCTGTTGTCTGTTTGGATCTCTTCTCCCTGTTGTCTGTTTGGATCTCTTCTCCCTGTTGTCTGTTTGGATCTCTTCTCCATGTTGTCTGTTTGGATCTCTTCTCTCTGTTGTCTGTTTGGATCTCTTCTCCATGTTGTCTGTTTGGATCTCTTCTCCATGTTGTCTGTTTGGATCTCTCCTCCCTGTTGTCTGTTTGGATCTCTTCTCCATGTTGTCTGTTTGGATCTCTTCTCCCTGTTGTCTGTTTGGATCTCTTCTCCCTGTTGTCTGTGTGGATCTCTTCTCCATGTTGTCTGTTTGGATCTCTCCTCCCTGTTGTCTGTTTGGATCTCTTCTCCATGTTGTCTGTTTGGATCTCTTCTCCCTGTTGTCTGTTTGGATCTCTTCTCCCTGTTGTCTGTTTGGATCTCTCCTCCCTGTTGTCTGTTTGGATCTCTTCTCCCAGTTGTCTGTTTGGATCTCTTCTCCCTGTTGTCTGTTTGGATCTCTCCTCCCTGTTGTCTGTTTGGATTTCTTATCCCTGTTGTCTGTTTGGATCTCTTCTCCCTGTTGTCTGTTTGGATCTCTCCTCCATGTTGTCTGTTTGGATCTCTCCTCCCAGTTGTCTGTTTGGATCTCTCCTCCCTGTTGTCTGTTTGGATCTCTCCTCCCTGTTGTCTGTTTGGATCTCTTCTCCCTGTTGTCTGTTTGGATCTCTCCTCCCTGTTGTCTGTTTGGATCTCTCCTCCCTGTTGTCTGTTTGGATCTCTTCTCCCAGTTGTCTGTTTGGATCTCTTCTCCCTGTTGTCTGTTTGGATCTCTCCTCCCTGTTGTCTGTTTGGATCTCTTCTCCATGTTGTCTGTTTGGATCTCTTCTCCCTGTTGTCTGTTTGGATCTCTCCTCCCAGTTGTCTGTTTGGATCTCTTCTCCCTGTTGTCTGTTTGGATCTCTTCTCCCTGTTGTCTGTTTGGATCTCTCCTCCCAGTTGTCTGTTTGGATCTCTTCTCCCTGTTGTCTGTTTGGATCTCTTCTCCCTGTTGTCTGTTTGGATCTCTCCTCCATGTTGTCTGTTTGGATCTCTTATCCCTGTTGTCTGTTTGGATCTCTTCTCCCTGTTGTCTGTTTGGATCTCTCCTCCCAGTTGTCTGTTTGGATCTCTTCTCCCTGTTGTCTGTTTGGATCTCTTCTCCCTGTTGTCTGTTTGGATCTCTCCTCCCAGTTGTCTGTTTGGATCTCTTCTCCCTGTTGTCTGTTTGGATCTCTTCTCCCTGTTGTCTGTTTGGATCTTTTCTCCCTGTTGTCTGTTTGGATCTCTTCTCCCTGTTGTCTGTTTGGATCTCTTCTCCCTGTTTTCTGTTTGGATCTCTTCTCCCTGTTGTCTGTTTGGATCTCTCCTCCCTGTTGTCTGTTTGGATTTCTTCTCCCTGTTGTCTGTTTGGATCTCTCCTCCTGTCACGACTTCTGCCGAAGTCGGTCCCTCTCCTTGTTCGGGCGGCATTCGGCGGTCGACGTCACCGGTCTTCTAGCCATCGCCAATCCACCTTTCATTTTCTATTTGTATTGTCTTGTCTTCCCACACACCTGGTTTCAATTCCATCATTACATGTTGTGTATTTAACCCTCTGTTCCCCCCATGTCCTTGTCCAGAATTGTTTATTGTAGTGCTTGTGTACGTTATGATGGTGTGTAACGGGTTTTGTTTACCCATTAATTTATTGTTCTGTTTACGGTGGTTTTATTTATTAAACTGCGCCGTTGTAAATCAGTTTTTGCTCTCCTGCGCCTGACTTCTCTGCCGCCAGTACGCACCCCCTACACCTTCCTGTTGTCTGTTAGGATCTCTTCTCCCTGTTGTGTGCTGATGCTAATCCTATAAGTGATGTCACTTAAACACAACTTAGTGGCCTATCCATCCCCAGCTCCCCCTCCGCCTGTCGATAGACTAAACACGACACCCACATTTTATGTCACAGTAGTCACATCGTCTTATGTTGTCCATTTGTATCATTCACCATCTACGATGCTCACAGCACTCTAACTTCTTTGGGATAGGGGGCAGTATTTTCACGGCCGGATAAAAAACGTACCCGATTTAATCTGGTTACTACTCCTGCCCAGTAACTAGAATATGCATATAATTATTGGCTTTGGATAGAAAACACCCTAAAGTTTCTAAAACTGTTTGAATGGTGTCTGTGAGTATAACAGAACTCCTATGGCAGGCAAAACCTGAGAAGATTTCATGCAGGAAGTGGCCTGTTTGACAAGGTGTTGTTGTTCTTGCTTCTGTTTATTTAAGAGTCAGGATCTTAGCTGTAACGTGACACTTCCTACGGCTCCAATAGGCTCTCAGAGCCCGGGAAAAACCTGAACGATGACGAGGCAGCCTCTGGCTGAAACACATAATCGCCTTTGCCAAGTGGCCGATAAGAGGACAATGGAATTAGGCGCGTGCCCGATTTACCTAATTGCAGATTCCCGGTCGGAATATTATCGCTTTTTTACGAGAAAATTGGCATAAAAATTGATTTTAAACAGCGGTTGACATGCTTCGAAGTACGGTAATGAAATATTTAGAAATCTTTGGTCACGAAATGCGCCGTGCGCATGACCGTTATTTACCATTGGGATAGTGTCTAGAACGCACAAACAAAACGTCGCTGTTGGAACATTACTATGGATTATTTTGGACCAAACCTACATTTGTTATTGAAGTAGAAGTCCTGGGAGTGCATTCTGACGAAGAACAGGAAAGGTAATCAAACTTTTCTAATAGTAAATCTGACTTTGGTGAAGGCTAAACTTGGTGGGTGTCTAAATAGCTAGCCCTGTGATGCCGGGCTATCTACTTAGAATATTGCAAAATGTGCTTTCACCGAAAAGCTATTTTAAAATTGGACATATCGAGTGCATAGAGGAGTAATGTATCTATAATTCTTAAAATAATTGTTATGCTTTTTGTGAACGTTTATCGTGAGTAATTTAGTAAATTGTTAGTAAATTCGCCGGAAGTTTGCGGGGGGTATGCTAGTTCTGAACGTCACATGCTAATGTAAAAAGCTGGTTTTTGATATAAATATGAACTTGATTGAACAAAACATGCATGTATTGTATAACATAATGTCCTAGGTGTGTCATCTGATGAAGATCATCAAAGGTTAGTGCTGCATTTAGCTGTCTTCTCGGTTTTTGTGACATTATATGCTAGCTTGAAAAATGGGTGTCTGATTATTTCTGGCTGGGTACTCTGCTGACATAATCTAATGTTTTGCTTTCGTTGTAAAGCCTTTTTGAAATCGGACAGTGTGGTTAGATTAACGAGAGTCTTGTCTTTAAATAGCTGTAAAATAGTCATATGTTTGAGAAATTGAAGTAATAGCATTTCAAAGGTATTTGAAAATCGCGCCACAGGATTCAACTGGCTGTTACGTAGGTGGGACGAATTCGTCCCGCCGGTCCTAGAGAGGCTAACTAACAATTAATGAGGTAGAGATCAGAAAAAAGGTGATATCTAGAACCTAAAATGGTCATTAGGCTGTCCCCATAGGAAAACCCTTTGAGGAACCCTTTTTGGATTCAGGAAGAACCCTTTTGGTTCCAAGTAGAACCGTATTGGTTTCCATGTAGAATCCTTTCCACAGAGGGTTCTACATGTAACCCAAAAGGGTTTTACCTGGAACCAAAAAGGGTTCTCCTACGGGGACAGCCGAAGAACTCTTTTGGAACACTTTTTTCTAAGAGTGTATGTTGCATGTGTGCAATAAACATGACTGCTCTGAATCTGTCTGAGTTTTACAGTACAGAAATGTATTGACTGACCCAGTGCAGTTACACAATTGTATTGAAAGACCCATTGCAGTTAAACAACTGTATTGAATGACCCAGTGCAGTTACATAACTGTAATGAATGACCCAGTGCAGTTACACAACTGTAATGAATTACCCAGTGCAGTTAAGGAACTGTATTGAAATCCCCAGTGCAGTTAAACAACTGTATTGAATGACCCAGTGCAGTTGCAGAACTGAATTCAATGACCCAGTGTAGTTACACAAATGTATTGAATGATCCAGTGCAGTTACAGTTACAGAACTGCCATCTGTCTATCTCCTCCTTTGAATTCCATGCTGTCACAGTCACTAGCCCATTCAAGCTTAACATCCTTATCATTTATCGCCCTCCAGGTTCCCTTGGAGAGTTCATCAATGAGCTTGACGCCTTGATAAGTTCCTTTCCTGAGGATGGTTCACCCCTCACAGTTCTGGGTGACTTTAACCTCACTACGTCTACCTTTGACTCATTTCTCTCTGCCTCCTTCTTTCCACTCCTCTCCTCTTTTGACCTCACCCTCTCACCGTCCCCCCTACTCACAAGGCAGGCAATACGCTTGACCTCATCTTTACTAGATGCTGTTCTTCTACTAATCTCACTGCAACTCCCCTCCAAGTCTCCGACCACTATCTTGTATCCTTTTCCCTCTCGCTCTCCTCCAACACTACTCACTCTGCCCCTACTCAGATGGTATTGCGCCGTCGCAACCTTCGCTCTCTCTCTCCTGCTACTCTCTCCTCTTCCATCCTATCATCTCTTCCCTCTGCTCAAACCTTCTCCAACCAATCTCTTGATTCTGCTTCCTCAACACTCCTCTCCTCCCTTTCTGCATCCTTTGACTCTCTATGTCCCCTATCCTCCCGGCCGGCTCGGTCCTCCCCTCCTGCTCCGTGGCTTGACGACTCATTGCGAGCTCACAGAACAGGGCTCCGGGCAGCCGGAGGAAAACTAGCCTCCCTGAGGACCTGGCATCTTTTCACTCCCTCCTCTCTACATTTTCTTCCTCTGTTTCTGCTGCTAAAGCCACTTTCTACCACTCTAAATTCCAAGCATCTGCCTCTAACCCTAGGAATCTCTTTGCTACCTTCTCCTCCCTCCTGAATCTCCCCCCCCCTCTCCTCCCTCTCTGCGGATGACTTCATCAACCATTTTGAAAAGAAGGTTGACGACATCCGATCCTCGTTTGTTAAGTCAAACGACACCGCTGGTCCTGCTCACATTGCCCTACCCTATGCTTTGACCTCTTTCTCCCCTCTCTCCAGATTAAATCTTGCGACTTGTGACGACCGGCCGCCCAACAACCTGCCCGCTTGACCCTATCCCCTCCTCTCTTCTCCAGACCATTTCCGGAGACCTTCGCCCCTACCTCACCTCGCTCATCAACTCATCCTTGACCGCTGGCTACGTCCCTTCCATCTTCAAGAGAGCGAGAGTTGCACCCCTTCTCAAAAAACCTACACTCGATCCCTCCGATGTCAACAACTACAGACCAGTATCCCTTCTTTCTTTTCTCTCCAAAACTCTTGAGCGTGCCGTCCTTGGCCAGCTCTCTTGCTATCGCTCTCAGAATGACCTTCTTGATCCAAATCAGTCAGGTTTCAAGACTGGTCATTCAACTGAGACTGCTCTTCTCTGTGTCACGGAGGCTCTCCGCAATGCTAAAAGTTAACTCTCTCTCCTCTGCTCTCATCCTTCTAGACCTATCTGCTGCCTTTGATACTGTGAACCATCAGATCCTCCTCTCCACCCTCTCCGAGTTGGGCATCTCCGGCGCGGCTCACTCTTGGATTGCGTCCTACCTGACAGGTCGCTCCTACCAGGTGGCGTGGCGAGAATCCGTCTCCGCACCACGTGCTCTCACCACTGGTGTCCCGCAGGGCTCAGTTCTAGGCCCTCTCCATTCTTGCTATACACCAAGTCACTTGGCCCTGTCATATCCTCACATGGTCTCTCCTATCATTGCTACGTAGACGACACACAATGAATCTTCTCCTTTCCCCCTTCTGATAACCAGGTGGCGAATCGCATCTCTGCATGTCTGGCAGACATATCAGTGTGGATGACGGATCACCACCTCCAGCTGAACCTCGGCAAGACGGAGCTGCTCTTCCTCCCGGGGAAGGACTGCCCGTTCCATGATCTCGCCATCACTGTTGACAACTCCATTGTGTCCTCCTCCCAGAGTGCTAAGAGCCTTGGCGTGACCCTGGACAACACCCTGTCGTTTTCCGCTAACATCAAGGCGGTGACCCGATCCTGTAGGTTCATGCTCTACAACATTCGCAGAGTACAACCCTGCCTTACACAGGAAGCGGCGCAGGTCCTAATCCAGGCACTTGTCATCTCCCGTCTGGATTACTGCAACTCGCTGCTGGCGGGGCTCCCTGCCTGTGCCATTAAACCCTTACAACTCATCCAGAACGCCGCAGCCCGTCTGGTGTTCAACCTTCCCAAGTTCTCTCACGTCACCCCGCTCCTCCGCACACTCCACTGGCTTCCAGTTGAAGCTTGCATCTGCTACAAGACCATGGTGCTTGCCTACGGAGCTGTGAGGGGAACGACACCTCCGTACCTTCAGGCTCTGATCAGTCCCTACACCCAAAGAAGGGCACTGCGTTCATCCACCTCTGGCCTGCTCGCCTCCCTACCTCTGCGGAAGCACAGTTCCCGCTCAGCCAAGTCAAATCTGTTCGCTGCTCTGGCACCCCAATGGTGGAACAAGCTCCCTCACGACGCCAGGACAGCGGAGTCAATCACCACCTTCCGGAGACACCTGAAACCCCACCTCTTTAAGGAATACCTGGGATAGGATAAACTAATCCTTCTAACCCCCCCCCCAAAAAAAAATATATAGATGTACTATTGTAAAGTGGTTGTTCCACTGGATATCATAAAGTGAATGCACCAATTTGTAAGTCGCTCTGGATAAGAGCGTCTGCTAAATGACGTAAATGTAAAATGTAAATGTATTGGATGACCCAGTGGAGTTACACATCTGTATTGAATGACACAGTACAGTTACAGAACTGTATTAAATGATCCAGTGCAGTTAAACAGCTGTATTGAATGACACAAGCGATGTTACACAACTGTATTGAATGTCACAGTGCAGTTGAACAACTTTATTGAATGACCCAGTGCAGTTACGGAACTGTATTGAATGACCAGTGCAGTTACACAACTGTATTGATTGACCCAGTGCAATTACACAACTGTATTGAATGACCCAGCGCAGTTACACAACTGTATTGACTGACCCAGCGCAGTTACACAACTGTATTGACTGACCCAGTGCAGTTGAACAACTGTATTGAATGACCCAGTGCAGTTACGAAACTGAATTGAATGACCCAGTGCAGTTTTAGAACTGTATTGAATGACCTAGTGCACTTAGGCAACTGTATTGAATGACCCAGTGCAGTTACACAACTGTATTGAATGACCCAGTGCAGTTGAACAACTGTATTGAATGACCCAATACAGTTACACAACTTTATTGAATGACCCAGTGCAGTTACGGAAATGTATTGAATGACCCAGTGCTTTTACAGAACTGTATTGAATGACCCAGCGCAGTTACACAACTGTTTTGACTGACCCAGTGCAGTTTAACTACTGTATTGAATGACCCAGTGCAGTTACGAAACTGAATTGAATGACCCAGTGCAGTTACAGAACTGTATTGAATGACCCAGTGCAGTTACAGAACTGTATTGAATGACCCAGTGCACTTAGGCAACTGTATTGAATGACCCAATACAGTTACACAACTGTATTGAATGACCCAGCGCAGTTACGTAAATGTATTTAATGGCCCAGTGCGTTTACAGAACTGTATTGAATGACGCAGTTCACTTACCGAACTGTTTTGAATGACCCAGTGCAGTTACACAACTGTTTTGAATGACCCAGTGCAGTTACGGAACTGTCTTGAATGACCCAGTGCAGTTAAGGAACTGTATTAAATGACCCAGAGCAGTTAAGAAACTGTATTTAATGACCCAGTGCAGTTACGGAACTGTATTGAATGACCCAGTGCGTTTACAGAACTGTATTGAATGACCCAGTGCACTTACCGAACTGTTTTGAATGACCCAGTGCAGTTACACAACTGTATTGAATGACCCAGTGCAGTTACACAACTGTATTGAATGACCCAGTGCAGTTACAGAACTGTATTGAATGACCCAGTGCAGTTAAGGAACTGTATTAAATGACCCAGTGCAGTTAAGGAACTGTATTGAATGACCCAGTGCGTTTACAGAACTGTATTGAATGACCCAGTGCACTTACCGAACTGTTTTGAATGACCCAGTGCAGTTACACAACTGTATTGAATGACCCAGTGCAGTTACACAACTGTATTGAATGACCCAGTGCAGTTACAGAACTGTATTGAATGACCCAGTGCAGTTAAGGAACTGTATTAAATGACCCAGTGCAGTTAAGGAACTGTATTGAATGACCCAGTGCAGTTACGGAACTGTATTAAATGACCCAGTGCAGTTAAGGAACTGTATTAAATGACCCAGTGCAGTTACGGAACTGTATTAAATGACCCAGTTCAGTTAAGGAACTGTATTGAATGACCCAGTGCAGTTACGGAACTGTATTAAATGACCCAGTGCAGTTACGGAACTGTATTAAATGACATAGTGCAGTTACGGAACTGTATTGAATGACCCAGTGCAGTTACGGAACTGTATTAAATGACCCAGTTCAGTTAAGGAACTGTATTAAATGACTCAGTGCAGTTACGGAACTGTATTAAATGACATAGTGCAGTTACGGAACTGTATTGAATGACCCAGTGCAGTTAAGGAACTGTATTAAATGACCAAGTGCAGTTACGGAACTGTATTGAGTGACTCAGTGCAGTTACGTAACTGTATTGAATGACCCAGTGCAGTTACAGAAGTGCAGAAAGGTACATTGTCTTTGTCATTGCACCAAAGTAGAGGAGGTGCTAACAAACTACTCTGTCAAGGACCTGGGCCAAAATGTGTGCTTTGGTCTGCAGTCACAGTTTATTAGCCATACTCCAGACTTGAAGATCTTAATGCGTGAATAAATTAATTGTTGTTTGTGTATCAAACATCCTCCAATCATTGAGTGTGATAACAGTTTTAAAATGTCCTTGACATTGTCCCCTAGATATAGATGGATGGTGTCTGTGTGAGTATGTGTTTATTTGAACCGAGGGTGTAAAACTCCATCCCTGGAACATATCCAAAAGTGTTTTTTCACCACTCTCATTGTTAATGTTCAAGTATTGTGTGTGATAGTGGGGTATTCAGCCCAATGATCCTCTTATAGCAGCTCTATCCCTTTGTTTTAGCAACAATTAAAACTGTTAAGCCACTGTCTGTTGTCTTTTTTTGGTGTGTTTTTGTATTTTCTCGCTAAAAGCTTTTTTTTATTGATAATTTCTCAAAGCCAAAAAGCTCAAGGGGATCACGTATTGATTCTTTCATTTAACCAAAGACACGCACAGAACGGCATTCTTTCTACAGAAAATGAGAGATTTGCTATTGAAACAAATAAAGCACTAAGGGTTTGTTGAAGTTAGCTTATTTGTGGTACTGCATCTACTGCTGGGTCCTAATAGTTGTATAATGTGCCTACCGTTTCTGTACAGTCTCATTTGGTGTACACAAACTATAAATATACATGTATAAGCTGTGTATAGTGTTTGCAGTTACCTGTGGAAAAAAAATGTGTTTTTTCTGTATAATGGCCTCTGACTTAGTGAGATTGTTCCCATCAATCTGATGGTTGCTCGGAGCTGAATCTAAAATGATTATTCCTTCATAATGAAGTGGTTTTAGTTTGGGAGTATCCTTGGCCTTGCTCCAGGTGCCTTCAGATGGCGAACAGATGTCTAGAAGCATCTCCAAAGACTTCTTTACTTCACTTCTTTTTTTCACTTTAACCAGATTCTCCCTGCCTTATTGGAGGGGCTGAATTTCTGAATTCCACCCAAGATTCTTTAACATTAGTTAAGAGCAAAACTATTTTTTTTTTATAATTATTTTTTACAGAAAGCTCTTAAAACATATTGACAGGAATAATTCTGAGATGTTGAGTTTGGATGAATTGGAAATGGTTCTGTTCCTTGGCTATGTATTTAAATATGCAATATGGACAGTAGTCTGTTGCTTCTCTCATTAGGCACACAGAGCAAGGCTGAATTTAAAACCGTGACAGTTTAGTGGCATGTGTAAACATGCAGGCTTTGCTTGGCAGATGAGCCAAGTGTATTAGCAAGAGGTCCATGGAGCAAGAAATAGTACTGAAATATTGATGGGGTTTGATTTGGATCCACCCTCCAAGGATGAGGCATTGAAAACTTGCAATCTGTGGATCGCCTAAGGCAAACTGGCACGGAGGTCAACCCCATAGGTTTTTCTTTACATGAAAACAACTCGTCGAAGGGAAAAGACCGAGCGGAGGAAGAAAAAATATTATACACCTGGGATCGGGATTTTGGCTTTAGAGGGTTATGGATTTTTTTGTTTTTTTGTTTTTTTGTTACAGACATCTTCCCTCATTTTCTCTGGATCAAAAATCAATTTTGGATCATCCATTCAATATTAAATCTGGCAGCTACTTGTATACACAACAAACTCAATTTGCTGAGGGGTTTTGAGATCTTTCATGGACATGTATCAATGGCTGAAATCAAAGAGCCTCTCTTTCATTTTAAAATACATTGACAACAGGTATTATATTGTCTTGTCAACTTTTGAGATGCATCATGCATTTCCCATTCCAAATGAAGCAAAGTTTCAGGCTATTATTCTTTTTAAAATGACTTTTCTTATTTTCATTTGTCTCTCTGAAATGTTGTTTACTGTATTTTTTGTCTTATACTTTTATGTATTATATTATGAGGGGAAAATAAATAAAGAAGAAATAAAATGTGGAATAAATATGCATAATTAAGACATTGCAATCCAATTCCCCAGAAAGTGGCACTGGGCAACGGACACAGTACTTCTCCCAAAACAGACACACAAACACTGAATGCTGAAATGTACTGTATGAATGGTAAGTGGTTAATTTGATATCACCAGATCAGAGACCGACACTGGCGACACATCGTGTATCCCATGACAACTCCCACCAAAACAGAGAGGAAGGACTCATTTCCCCATGGTTACCCAGTCAATGAATCCAGGAAATTGGGCAGAGGTTGGCAGCAGGCCCTCTGTGCCTCCTGTGACAGCATTAAATCCCTACCCCTCCAACAGGGTCAATCAGGGAACCCAGAAAACATGCCTGATTACTTTTCGGCAGTTGTATTTTATCTCTTTTCATTTTCAACATGATCATGTAGCGGGAAGCAATTATTTCACCTATGAGGTTATGGATAAATCTGTAGTTCCTCACCATTGAGGGCTGTTTTGTATTAATTGTGGTCAAATCTCTTGAAACAGGACAAGTGTTTTGTGAGCTGAAGTGGCTTTTGTAATTTTGGGGGTGAAATCTTGTTGCCTTTTTGTACACCTGAAACAACACATGAAGTAATTACAAAGCCAACAATTACCCAGCCAACCACCAGACATAATCGATAGGCCATCAGACAGAGGGTCAGGGAGCAAATGTCAGGGGTCAAAGTTCAATGGCAAACGCTATTGCAGTGTGAGTGTGTGTGAGCATGGGGGGTGGGAGAGTTCCTCGAGAGGAAGAGGATGCTGATTCAACAGGGAGTGCAACAGAATGGGATTGAGTCAGACGCAGGGCTGTAAATAAATGATCTATTCTTCTTGAGGCACGGAGTATTGATCAGGATACCACATTATTGTAGCCCTGAGGACTGCACCTCGGAACAGATGGGATACAATGCCTAACAGACATACACTGGTAGGTCTACAATTAAAACTTCAGGCCTATAGGCCTCAACATGCAATTCTCTCTTATTTCATACAGACATAAAAGATGGTCTAGAATACAGACTAGGCCAACTGTAAATACTCAAATTGTAAGTCTCTCCTACTATACTTTGATACTGTATATGTACTATGTATTTCATAGCAAGGTGATCTTGTAATACAGATGTAGGATCTTAATTTGACCTATATTGTCACAGCAAAAATAATTCAGCAGCAACAGGATTTGACATAGTGTTGCTTGATAATGTTGCTTGATCGGTGGTTAGGCTATTAGCTGGCCTAAAGTATGCTGCAGATGTAGGATCTTAATTTGATCACCCAGAAGATTCCACAAATGACGATGGCGACATCGACTTGGCAAACCAGAGCCTTACATTTGTTGCTGAAAATGTAATTGAAGGTGTATTGAAGGTTTGAAAAGGCTTCTAAAGTTGGTAATTTACACTTTACAATGTCAGACTTGATTTGCCCTAACAAAAATGTATTAACCCCTACAAAAAATGTCCATTAATTATAAATCACATTATAATTCACATTTCCTGTTTATGCAGGATTATTTTCCAGATGTAGCAAACTGGTTCAAATGAAGATCCTACATTTGTACATGAAACGTGCGCTAACTGTGTGCAAGTGTGAGTTTTACAGTGAATGTATCACGAAGCTCGATGCAGGAAAATTCACAGCAACAAAACAGTGATCAAATTAATATCCTACATCTGTAGTGCTCCACCAGGTGACATCACAGTCCTACTATGATGGCTACAAACAAACGGAGACTGTTACTGAATGGGGCTGACGGCTGGACTAAACCATCCATAACCCTGTCCTGACGTGTTGGAAATGGATGACCTAGCTGCACTACACCGCGCACACGGAGAAGGAGGCTAGTCCATCATCAGCATCCCCTTGTGAAACACTCCCCCGTCTTCCCCCACCACCTCTACCTACCAGGGATGTTCCCGTTAAATATGTGCAACTTCCCATTTAAATTAAAGGCCCTGAACCATGAAAGGCACCACAGGTATCCGCTGCTCTGTGCTGTACTTGTTCCTGTAGTGGAGGTTGGTGGGTCTGATACAGAAGTGGCCTGCCTGTGTGTCGTAACGCTCCAACAGCAGAGAAATACAGCAAGCCGCTCTCTCAGCTGTAACATATTAAAAAACAGAGAAAACAAATGACCCAGCCCCTGATGAGTTATGAGTTATGGGTCTATGCTGTACGTAGAAGTATGTGTGTGTGTGTGTGTGTGTGTGTGTGTGTGTGTGTGTGTGTGTGTGTGTGTGTGTGTGTGTGTGTGTGTGTGTGTGTGTGTGTGTGTGTGTGTGTGCGCGCGCATGTTCGTGCGTGTGTGAGAATGGGGTGAACCTTGCATTTTTGCTACCAGAAGCTAATTATACAAATACTCAACTAAGCGGCCAGGTCCGTTCAGGCTCGCCTCACTCTATCTTCCCCTGGGACAGAGTGTTCAGGAGTCACACAGCCATCACATAACAGAGATGACTATACAGTATACAACTTGAGAGCATTTTCCCTTCTGCTCAACAGAGACTGTCAGTGGGATTGTATGAAGTGATTTCTGACGGCGGCCTATTGAACAATATCAGACGTCTAGACAACGTGTAAATACCGACCAAAATACAAAACAAGTACGCCATGTCAGAGTATATCACCTTATTCAAATGGACGTCTGAACACAGCCATTCAATATTCCAGTTTTATACACCATTGACAAATTAACAAACCACAGGAGGCTGGTGGCACCTTAATTGGGGAGAACGGGCCCATGGTAATGGCTGGGGGGTGGAATGGTGTCAAATACATCAAACATGGTTCAAACATGGTTTCCATGTGTTTGATGCCTTTCCATTCGCTCCATTCCAGCCATTATTATGAGCCGTCCTCCCCTCAGCAGCCCCCACTGGAAGAAACAACACATCAGTTTTTGTCGATCAAAATAAACGTTAATGACGATTCTTAAATCCAATGCCACGTAGAAATGACTATGCGCCAGGTGCAAACAAACTATTTCTAATGCCTTTGTTATTAAGTTGCAGAGGTAAACACACAAGAGAAGAAAATCTATAGCAGAGTAATGAGCTGAGGCGGCTTGCTACTGAGTAAATATTGGTGTGGTTAATAAATACAATCCAATGTCGAATTCAATTAAAGGGGATCTTACCTCTATGGAAGCTTCAGTCAGTACTATCACTAGGGCTGCTAATTCACCAGGGTCCTCATAATACGAAAATGTAGGTGCCAACACGATATGTTTTGCGATTTTCACGATTCTATATGTATTGCGTTTCGTTTCTTCGATTTGATTGCGATTCGATGTTCCAAACATATTGCTCACCATATGTCTGCTGCAAAGAAACAAGAGAGAGCCAGCAGACAACAATAGAAAATGTGTTTTGATCAGTCATGGAAATAAAAGTGCTGAAAACAAATTGGCTCACTATTTAAAAAGAAGATGGAGAACAGGCAATGAAGGAAAAATACTGGAGTTATAGTGCAGGTACAGTCGACTAGTACAAAAATAATATTCTAACATGTATCTGTATCGATCAAAAAACATAATCCTAAACAACCAAAACAAACTGCAAATGCATCCAACACGTTTGATGTATTGTAGGCATTGTGTACTAGGAATATGAGACCAAATACTCAACTTTTGACTACTTTACACACTATAAGTGAATTTCTCCAAATACTTTCTTCAAAAACTCCTAATCATTCAAGAAAAGTGATTTCATTTCTAAACTGTAAAACTGATACAGAGAATGCCAAGAGCGTGCACAGCTTTCATCAAAGCAAAGGGTGGCCAATTTGAAGAATCTAAAATCAAAAATATATTTTGATATGTTTAACACTTTTTTGCTTACTACATGATTCTATGTGTGTTATTTCATAGTTTTGATGTTTTCACTATTATTCTACAATGTAGAAAATAGTACAAATAAAGATAAACTCTTGAATGATTAGGAGTGTCCAAACATTTGACTTGTACTGTATGTATAAAAATACCCTAAAATAAAAGGTGACATTCTATTCTTTCGTCTCATCTGAAACATATGATCTCAAATCCAAAATGATGGAGAACAGAGACAAACAGTTTTTTTATCTTGAGTTTCCAAATATGCAGGGAAAGGAACCATAGACTTAGATAGACAACTTTAGTGCCCAAATGCTAGTTTTAACATGGGCAGCACCATTGAGGACATTCACAGTTTTGAAGAATTCAACTGAGTGGGACTTCCTATGGGTTAAGGAAGGATTGCATAATTGGATATGGAGAATCATATGAAAGATATCTTGTTGGATATGGAGAATCATATGAAAGATAGCTTGTTGGATATGGAGAATCATATGAAAGATATCTTGTTGGATATGGAGAATCATATGAAAGATAGCTTGTTGGATATGGAGAATCATATGAAAGATAGCTTGTTGGATATGGAGAATCATATGAAAGATAGCTTGTTGGATATGGAGAATCATATGAAAGATAGCTTGTTGGATATGGAGAATCATATGAAAGATAGCTTGTTGGATATGGAGATTCATATGAAAGATAGCTTGTTGGATATGGAGAATCGTATGAAAGATAGCTTGTTGGATATGGAGAATCATATGAAAGATAGCTTGTTGGATATGGAGAATCATGTGAAAGATATGGAGAATCATATGAAAGATAGCTTGTTGGATATGGAGAATCATATGAAAGATAGCTTGTTGGATATGGAGAATCATGTGAAAGATATGGAGAATCATGTGAAAGATATGGAGAATCATATGAAAGATAGCTTGTTGGATATGGAGAATCATATGAAAGATATGGAGAATCATATGAAAGATAGCTTGTTGGATATGGAGAATCATATGAAAGATATGGAGAATCATATGAAAGATATGGAGAATCATATGAAAGATAGCTTGTTGGATATGGAGAATCATATGAAAGATAGCTTGTTGGATATGGAGAATCATATGAAAGATAGCTTGTTGGATATGGAGAATCATATGAAAGATATGGAGAATCATATGAAAGATATGGAGAATCATATGAAAGATAGCTTGTTGGATATGGAGAATCATATGAAAGATATGGAGAATCATATGAAAGATATGGAGAATCATATGAAAGATATCTTGTTGGATATGGAGAATCATATGAAAGATAGCTTGTTGGATATGGAGAATCATATGAAAGAAAGCTTGTTGGAGAAGTAGGACACTTAAATGAGCTGTTCTTCTGCTTCTGATGGCCAGAGAGCTGTTTTGATTTAGTAGTAGACACTGTAAGATAGTCTACGTCCCAAATGGCAGTCTATTCCCTGCATAGTGCACTGAGACGACTTCCACGGGGGCGGAGCTTGTGAGAAATAATGAATTTGCTGATTTGCATATAGTCACCGGGCGGTTGCTGTGTTTACTCCAAGGTGTTTGCGTAGCTGGCTCTCCCAAAGGAGTCTGTGTTCACTGTAACTTCTGGAGTTAACAGTGATATGCAAATAACCTCTGCACATAATCAACTTTGATTTAGAACAACCTGTGACTGTACGTTGATGACTCTAGTTTTAAGTCAATATCGCTACAAATTATAATGTGGAGAAAATGAATTGAACTGTTAAGTGGAAGTGTGGTTTGTTATATTGTATCAAACAGTACAAAATAGCCCATTCTGTCTGTTGTAACAATAAGCTACAGTACCTCCTAATGTCTAACAGGAGTATTTCCAAGTTACCTTTTTCCTTGATTCTCCCTTTTCATTTTGAAGGGAACATTTGAAGGTTGGAATATACTGGGATTAAACAATACAATTAGCAGAAACCCTGCCTTGTCTTGCCTAGCAGCACATCCCCAAACTGGACTGATTCTTTGTTGGCTAGATCACTAGCTACTCTCAGTTCCTTCCAGAACTTTCTACCCCATCCTCAGCAGTCTTCATACAACTGATGCTGCGAACCACATCTTTGTGTCTCTCTGCTGATAATGAAATAACAATGACTTTTTTTAAATGTAATGCTCGATGTAATCAATGTTCAGTGGGATTTCATCTCTGGTACATTCCTCGACACTTTGTTGCCATTCAGGATGTGTCGGTATGGGGTACAGAGATGAGTGACAGATGCAGAAATAGCTGCAGCGTCGGGGTATTGTGTATCTTCTTGACTGTAAATTAATACTGAGAAAGGCTAATTCAATTTCCTCTCAATAGACTGCCTATATCGTACACTCAGCTGGGAAGCTCTTTCTGTGGTATCCTACCGACAATGCACCAGCGGCGTGCACCCTCCTCATGTCTGTCATCTCATTTGCATATTGTGTAAAGCATTTTTCTTTTTACACAAGGCTCATAATGTTGATTCAATATGTTAACTATTATCACGTAACATTCAATAGCATCCAACAGCTGAATGCTGCTGGTGTGGTATTCTGTGTCGTAACATCATGTCCTACCAGTTTATGTTGAGGGTGATTTAGTTTGGTTTTGGGGTGAAAACAGACTAAATACGGTGATACGGTGATAATATTGATTCATGTAAATACTGACACTGGGACCAAGATCATGATTTAGGAACTTGTGGCCTCGATCTGTGCCTCTCTCTTTTTGTCTGTCTCTGCCCTGTTTCCCTCCATCTCACTATTTTCTCTCCTTCTTTTCTGTCTATCTCTCTCCCTCCCTACCTTTCCCACAGTGTTCAGCTCTTGTAGCAGTGGTCAGTGTCTGCTTAGCAGTCACAAAGCTTTACTGTAATCAAAGAACTGACAAAAGACTGCTTTCATTTTCTGTCAGCTTTTTGTGTATGTTCCGTTTCTCTCGCGTGTCTGGAAGTCGGGGCGCCCTGTGCAGTAATTTGCATTGAATAAGATGCTGGTGATCAAAGTCCTTGGAGACTTTTTGATTAGAATAGCCAGCCCTCCCTCTGTTATGCCCTTTCAATATCTTCTTACAAAAAAGGAGACCAAAAATGCCTCTCCCGCATTCCTCTTGTAGATATTCCCAGATTCCCAGTTCTGGACCTCTGCGTGGGAAGTCGTTCTCCTGTTTTTTTGGGAAAACCTGTCTTTATGAAGGAGATGAGAGGACATGCTGTTAGGGTGAGGAGAAAGACCTACTGTACTGCCTCCTGTATTATGAGGATATTATGAATGGTGACTTGTAGTTTGAAAGTTTAATGGCTGAGGTTTGATAGTCATTCTCCCAGTCCCATCTCTCAGCTAGAGTTGATCACACTGGCCTCTGGTGTAGGCCTACCCTTCAACATCTTCCGTTTAAAAACAGGAATGCGCCTCCACCCTAGTTAAATGGTAAATCTCTCTCTTCCTCCCCAAGTTTTCTATCATCTTTGTTAAATCCTGAGTAGACAAATGTCACTCCTGTCAGTGTGTCTGTGAGTGGTGGTGGTAGTGGTGGTGGTGGTGGTAGTGGTGGTGGTAGTGGTGGTGGGGGTGGTAGTGGTGGTGGTAGTGGTGGTGGGGGTGGTGGTAGTGGTGGTGGGGGTGGTAGTGGTGGTGGTAGTGGTGGTGGGGGTGGTGGTAGTGGTGGTGGGGGTGGTAGTGGTGGTGGTAGTGGTGGTGGGGGTGGTGGTAGTGGTTCTGAGGCTGGGGGCTTTGGCTCAGCAGTAGCTCTCAGACTGGGCTGTGTGGTGGGAATACCTGTGGGGTCGCGCTCCACGGCTGCACATTTAATTAGAGGAATTCTCCAGTGATAAGGCCAGCCAACGGCGCTCCATCAATCCATCCCTCTGTCCCTGGGATCCCCGGCTATTTCCCCCCTCCTCTCCTCGCTCAACCATCTCTCATCCCATCCCCTCTGCCCGGCCGTCCGTCCGGGTTCAAAATCCATTGTCGGAATTATGGCGAGCGGTTCAATAATTCCGATTACAGCTCATGTTTATTAATGCTCTACATCTGTGCAAACAACATGTCAAGCCCAGAGTTTATTGTAATTGCCTGAGCAAACAAAACCTGAAAGAAGCAATTTCCACTGACAGTGTGCTATGACAAGTAATGAGACCATTGGAATTCCCCACCAATAGCGCTTTCCGTTTCTTTCTCATGGCGTCCATATTGTGTGTGATAGATACAGTATGTTTATAAGGAATGAAGGTGCTGGATAATGCGATGCCGCCACTAGAGGGAGGTTAGTGATTAAAGATAATCATCGTTTTCCTTCCCTGCGAGATCTTATTCGTTTCCCTTATCATCACTTATTCGTGAGACTATTGGTCGCTCCTCCACCCTCGTTGTCCCTGTATGGTCGACCGGTATAATATATTACGGCGACTATTAATTTGTGTGTCGTTGAATTAAATGATTTCCTGGAATTCACATGTACTGTCTGCCTCTCAGCCTGTTGTGACAATAATGATTGTGTAATACCATACCGATAGGTCAAATAGATGTTTTTAAACAGTGTTATTTAATTGAAAATGATGGTGGATATCAAAGACGGATTTTCTGTCTCAGAGTAGCATGTATCAGTGAGCTCCTGAATTAGTCATTATTGCGTAATTGAATTTGGGTGCTAAATATTTAATTGAATAACAGCTAGGGAGGTTTTATTGAATTCAACCTCCATTTGTAGTGAGGCGGACCTCTTAACAATTTAGCAAAGTGCCTGGGTGGAAACGTACGTCTCTGCTCTACTACAGCGTGTCATTTGAAATGTGATCAGAGCCTCTGATTCTCTCTTTTAATCCCAGATGACCACTGGGAAGCAGGGACTGGATCTGACGTTGAAAGCTCTAGTGTATTATTGCAGAGGAAGACATGCAGAGGAATGCAGAGGCTTCATTTATTATAGTGCTACTGGTTTAAAGTGTTTGCTACTCGCTATCTGCCCATTGAAGAGCTGGGTTTGGGTGGTAGATGGGTTTGGGTGGTAGCTGGGTTTGGGTGGTAGCTGGGTTTGGGTGGTAGCTGGGTTTGGGTGGTAGATGGGTTTGGGTGGTAGCTGGGTTTGGGTGGTGGATGGGTTTGGGTGGTAGATGGGTTTGGGTGGTAGCTTGGTTTGGGTGGCGGATGGGTCTGGGTGGTAGCTGGGTTTGGGTGGCAGATGTGTCTGGGTGGTAGCTGGTTCTGGGTGGTAGCTGGGTCTGGGTGGTAGATGGGTCTGGGTGGTAGCTGGGTCTGGGTGGTAGATGGGTTTGGGTGGTAGATGGGTTTTGGTGGCAGATGGGTCTGGGTGGATTTGTGTAGGTTAGAGGCTAGAGAATTAGATTCATATGTAAGTGATTAGACATCTGCGGCTCTGTTGTAGGGCTTGTTGGCCTCTCTTAACTGTTTCCAGAAACATGATGTAGCCTATGTCTTCCTATCTAAGCATGCTGTTGAGCAACAGAGCCAGAGAGGGACCAGTGTATCGGGTAGATAATTGAAATAATTATCCACAATATCCTAAAATACTTTGTGGATCTACGACAGCTGATAGGGTGATACCGAAAGCACAAAATCGTCCAAATTTGGCATTTCAAAGTCAGTTATAAACATACATTTTTCACTTAAAACCGGTGAGGCCAGGTTGCGTCCAGAAGGTAACTCTGGTGTGTGTTTATGGGGGCTGGGGGAGTGCTGAGCCAGGGGCCCGTTGATAAAGTGTTTAGGTTGCATCTCTGTGTGATGGCTCTGTGGGATTACAGTTCTGCTTATGATTGATAGATTTATTTGTCACCCGTGTCTCAACGCGAGCCGCTTACACACAGCCCCACACCAGACACGCCATTAATCAGAGTAAATAAGTCTCTTCTTATACACATATCAGGACGACGTAAGTAGAGACATTTGACACGAGTACAGCAGAAAAGCGTATTTACTACAAATAGGAGTGTGCCCGGGCTGATCAGAAAACAGGTGTTTGGCAATGAGCTGACTAGCTGACTCCATCTCCTTTAAACAACTGTAAATGTTGCTGATGCCAACCCTGAGGAAATTGCTATTTCTTCTTTTAGGATTGTGTTGTTCTGGACAGATGTTTGATTAATGGGGATGTGGGACGTCACATTTCATATACCCCTCCTATATATTAGCCTTTAGTTGGGTCATTTTTATTAGAAATAAATAAAGGTTCATGTTCGATACATTTCTGGTAATATTTACGCATGCTTAAATGTAGTGGTCACAAAGGCCTACTGTTGCTGGACTCATTTAATCTTCCTTTGTTGTTGTCCCCACACTCATCACTAACACACAATCTGATTGGACGCCTTATCCGAGTATCACCTCACCTGAGGTGTCGCATTATCTTTGCATAAATGCACACCTTGTCATTATTTATTGCTTAATTAGTGTGCTGCTTAATTAAATCTACATTAATCAAAGAGTCAGAGGCGGTGCTTAGGGATCACTTTACACATGTTAAATATACTGTACTTCATAATCCTGGGAATCATAAATCACCTTCCTCACTGGAATTAACTGATTATATTTGGTCAGTAATTGGTCACTAATAAAGTTCTGGAATACTTGAGCACAGATTCCATGGAAGCCATGCGATTAACGATGGTTCTCCACAATAAGGACAACATTCTGAGAGAGGGGATCTCTCCAGCCATTCCGGTGGTGGAATTATGACTGTTGGCTTTAAATATCATCTGGTTATTCTGCAGATTAGATTGAGTTTATTTCGAGTTCAATCTGTCTAACACCCCTTCCTTCTCAGGCACCAAGAGGCCTATTTCCAGATTTCAGCCCTGTGTTTGAAATAGATTGGGCCTGTAGAAATAATATCTCCCATTTCTAATTTGTCTCATGGATTGCATTTCATCATCGGCCACCACAGAAGAAAAAAAATCATTTGATCTGTGAAAAGAGTCTGGGAGTTGAAAATTGTATTTCTTCATCCCTCTCTCTGTCGGGGGGAGAAGTGTTTGGCCTCCTCTTTTGCTCTCCTCCGTAATGGAGGGAGTGTTCCCCTGTGGTGAGGGAGAGATGGAGGGGAGGAGGAAGAGGGGGGAGACGGCAGCAGCGGTAGGTAGGCGGGGGAGGCCGGTTGACTCGGTGTAATTAAAGCAGTATTAATGGGAGGACTGCGGCGGCGTGAAGGGGAAGGTCAGTCCCTGTGGAGACCAGCCTCTCCTCGACACGCGCTCACTACACACCGTCCCCACGCCACACCCCCGTCCCGCGAGACGAGGGCGAGCGTGCACCATTAAGAGGATTTCACCCCCCGTCCCGCCTCGTCCCCCTGGGGTAGGAAGGGTGCTGGGAGGAGGGGGTAGTGGGGTGGTGGGAGCCCCGATTAGCTAGCTGGCACCACGAGCCATACCTGAAACCCAGCCATGCAAATGAGCGGAGAACCAAGGCTTTAAAGCAGAGGGAAGCAGCTGTCACTCAGGCTTGGCTGTCTCTTGATGTAGCCCCCATTGTAATGCTAGGTGTGCTGGTTGTACAGTCTTAGATAGGAGAGCAAGGTTGATTCATCCCTGTAG
Organism: Salmo trutta; assembly: GCF_901001165.1. Lineage (NCBI taxonomy): Eukaryota > Metazoa > Chordata > Actinopteri > Salmoniformes > Salmonidae > Salmo > Salmo trutta. The sequence goes on along the minus strand of NC_042962.1, from coordinate 52,339,419 downwards.
GATTGGTAAAGGTGCATCCGCTAACATTTCAAAGTGTCTCAAATAGGGGGCTTGAACACTGCTGTCAGCTCTTTCTGTACCCCGTCATATAGGCTTTTCTTGTGTGGAGATTTTACTGTCTGGCTTTGTGAATGTATAGTAATGCTGCTTTCATGTTTAAGCCTCCTGGGTTTGAAATGCTTGGGGGCCATGTTTGAGGACCTATAGTGTTTTAAGGCCTGCACTTACTGAGATACAGGTTATGTAATGTATGGAACATTACTGTTATTATTATATAAGGTCAGGGTTAGGTCTGACCAACGCTTGGACCTGTCCAAATGTTTTCATATAAATGTGGGTTTATATTGAATATTAAATCCAAATGTTTTCAGGCCATTGATGTCATAACATTATGTTGCAACCTTTTGTGAACATCCTGAACCCAATGATCAACAAACTTCCATTTAACCTTATCGCTTTGCTGAGGAGAAGGGTCAGGTCTCAAAGAACAATTTCTGCCACAAAGGTCTCCTGTCAAGGGAGGCAGAACAATCAGGGTCATGAATGAATGCTTCTCAGCTAGAAAGTGTTTATTCCATGATGGTAGGACTCTTGGCTCCATGGTGTTGGCCTGCAAACCTTTACCATGACCCACTGTCTTCCACCTCCATCATGTCAACAAGATCCCTCTGACTCTTAATCATTAAGAGTTAAAAAATGTATCTGAATAGTAAGATGGTGATGTGGTCAAATATTATCAGAATAATACTGTCGGTGTCCTGCTAGCCTTAATCATGGACCATCACTTCTAATTCTTGAGGCCTCCCTCCTCCTCCTCCTCCTCTTCCTCCTACTCCTCCTCTACCTCTTCCTCCTCCTCCACCACCTCCTCCACCACCACCACCTCCTCCTCTTCCTCCTACTCCTCCTCTACCTCTTCCTCCTCCTCCACCACCTCCTCCTCCTCTTCTTCCTCCTACTCCTCCTCTACCTCTTCCTCCTCTTCCTCCTCCTCTTCCTCCTCCTCTTCCTTCTCCTCCTCTTCCTTGTCCTCCTCCTCCACCTCCTCCTCCTCCTCCTCCTCCACCTACTCCTCATTTCCTTCTTCTCCTCCTCTTCCTCTACCTCCTCCTACTCCTCTTCTTCCTTCTCCTCCTCCCCATCTTCTTCCTCCTCCTCTTCTTCTCTTCCTCCTCCTTTATGCCAACAAGAACACAGTCTTTTGTAAAGAGGATATCAGATCTGAAGAGTAAGACAGGTGGTGTGTCTGGTTACAATGACACCTTTTACAGAGTACTAGTTTTAATTCCACAACGGCAACAAGGGACAGACTTGAACAAATGACATCTCATCTTCCATTTCCCACATTTGTCATCTGTTAACGCACTTGACCTCCTAATCAGACTGCCATAGCAACAACAAGACGACAAGACGGCGGACAAGTTGTGTCGTGTTATCAATTTATCTGACATGACAATGTAATAAACAGCAATAAATGAACTTGTAGTTTGCAAGGCAGCGTGGCAAATTGAAGCGCTGGGTCTGAAATGCGCCTGCTGCACAAGAAACAATGAAGATGATGGAAAATCTAATATGGGGAAAGACAAGTATTTACATTGTCGCTTTCCCTTTCCGTAGTCGGTTAGCGTCTATTTGTTTTAAAATATATTTTAAAATATATTTTCCTTATTTATTATTTTCCCCTAACCCTACCACCCCTCCCCTAATTGGAGTAAACTAATTGACAACAACGCAATACAGGCTTCTACTTCCAGTTTATACATACTATATATACATTTTATGGACAGCACATTTTACATTAGTTATCTTTTGTTTTTAGTCCCTGCCTTCAGCTACAGTACCCTCACCCCCTCCCATCTATCTCTGAAGAACATCCAGTTATGATTTGCTCAGAGTATTATTATATTATTGATCGATTGACTATGACTTTTCAAATCATCCAGCAGTGCTATTTGCAATGTTAACTCCAAGTAAATTGTTGGTGTTGCAATTTTTTTTTATACATAATACGTTTTTATAATTTCTTAAATACATTTTATACATTTATACATTGTGTTGCAATTTTTTTATACATTCCTGAACCTGCGATGATAAACAAGCTACATACAGTATGGGAAGTACCAAAACAAATGATCTAATTATTCTGTCTTTTCGCAGCAAAATCTGCAGAGCTGGTTGCAAGAATTCTACTGGTTGCAAGAATTTTGTATAATAATTTAAATGGAAAAACTCTACGTTTTGAATCCGGCTTTGTTTTGATTATCAGTTCATAAACCATGTGCCATGGAATCGGTACATGGAAAATCCGTTGTTTGTAATTTTAGATAGAGCAGACTTTTCCATATATTTGTGTTAACTGCATGTGTGACATAACTCCGCCAGTCCAATTTATGATATTATTTACAAACATTACACTGTTTTAGTTAGTTTTTCTCCCAAAATAATGTTTTTTTTATATCAATTAGTATATTTGAGTTTACCCATAATATTTGTTCTCATTTTTGTTCTGTCTTTTCTGTTGCATTAAACTGAAATTGCAACCAGTAACCAGCTTTCTGGAGAAAAATAACAATATTTTGGAGATTATTTCATTTTCAAATAAACGAAGTGAGAGGTTGTAATCTGAATGAAGGGAAAAAGGCCATTCTTGAACACGAGGTGAGCCATTCTTACTAATCTGCTGGAGAACCAGTTCGGATTTAAGTACAGTTTTTGTATGACTGAAGCCTTTAATGAGAAGTCCAATGCATTAATATTGAATAATGTCTGCCGTCCAAGTTCATATTCATTATATAAATAGGCCTTTTCATTTTGTCTGGCTTGTCATTCCAAGTAAAGTGGTGTCTATTTGTTAGCATATTGGGGACTTTTGTCGCTGTTACTGCATTAGCATACACACTGGTGGTGAACGGAGAATTAGCTTTATGCTAACACTAACACGCTAGCAGTGTTGACGTAGCCTCTGTTTTAGATAGATCCCATTGCGTGTAACCTGACCACAGAGGTCTGGTGTGTATTGGTTCAAGCTGTTGAGTCTACCTCATCGTTCATCAATCATCCATCCATTCATTCATGAAGGCCTTGAGGCTATTCACCTGCATGTGAGACAGACAGACTAGTTGATAAGTTGTGAATCCTAATGCTTGTAGAGCCTCCGGGACATCGTAGCTAGGGACCTCTACACTTCCAAGTACCAGTTCAGATTGATGAACACTTTCAAGGATTTTTAGAACAGAATTCTCTGTGTTCTATTTTGTTCAGTTATATATGGAATGAGCAGCGCTTTGTAATGTCGTGAAATAGTAAGGTAAAATGTTCATCAAAGGACGCGTTGTCTCCCCAAAGGGTTCAGTCGATGTCAGATTGTTCAACGTGAAGCTCAAACGTCAGATTGCGGGTTCGTGGTAATTTGACAAACTGAATGCTGTGGATGGCAACAAAGAGGAAAAGAACTTAGCTGAAATGGAAGTATTGATTTCTGGTGACCATTTCTGATTTGTGTCACTACTACGTTGAAAACAATGATAATCGTGAATAATAAAGGTGATGCGGATAGATATCCATAATGCTGTTTAATATCTGCTAACTCCCACTCACGTCTTCATGATATGTGACCTCTACTGATTACCTCTCCTCCCATCAACTTACCCCTCCAAAACATGGGATTGAAGGCTTAACATGTGATCTGACGTTGAAAGTATCCCCTGCCATCTTTAGCTCTCCCAGTCTAATTGCACCACTGCTATTGCCTTTCCAGTTTCAGAGCCTGTGGCAATTACAGGAATACAATGAGGCTTGCGTTTTCTCGCAGGGCATAGGGAATGTATATACTAATTCGCAAAGTGCTACAGCTGTCAGTGCATTTTCTGCTCTGTTACTTCAATAAATTGGAAGTCGGAGTAGGGAAAAAATTGGAATATGGCATTATGTGCTTCCTCCAATGGATGAGCCCTTCTCGCAAACACAATTTGAACAATTCCATTTTCTCCGATGAGGAAACGTGATGTTGTCATTTTAGAGAGAGACAAATATTCATGCCTCAGTTTCCTAATAATGAATTTCACCTTTCAGGAAACAATTATTGTGAATAGCATTGTATCTGAACCAAAAATAACATGTTTGATTATAACCAATATTTAGTAATAATGTTATAGATAGTTTGATTATGGTATGGCTATCAACCCTATTCTGATTTAAAATTGAGCTGGAACACATCCTTGCACTCCTAAATAGTGTAGTTTATTTTGGGTTGAGAGGACTATCTCTCTCTGTCTCTGCACTCTGCTCTCTGTTGCACCATGTAGGACAGTGTTGGAGTCATTGTGTGGACCCGGTCGTCCTCCAGCTTGACCCTTAACTTCCGTGCTTAGAACATCTTCCTTATTGTTTAGTATCACTGATGGCTGGGTGCAGCTGGAGAGCCAGATTCTCTTCCTCATGATTAGCCTTTCCCCCTTCTGTCTCACAGATCCCTCTCTCCTAGCTGTCACTCACAGCCTCACAGTCTCCGTGCTCTGCTCTCCCTCGCCTCGCCTCTCCTCGCCTCTCCCTAGTCTCTCCAGCCGGCACCCGGAAGCTCCCTGGAATATTCTAGAATCTGTCCAGAAGCTTCCAGAACCAGGGCTGTGGTGGCTTTAATGATGCCACTGCATAATGTGGGTCTGGAGGGCACTGTGTGAGGGAGAGGGGAGAAGAGGGGAGGGGAGAGGAGGGGAGAGGAGAGAGCAGGAAGACTGAGGCTGAGATGGAGACAGGAGGAGCAGTGTGGTGTTAACAGCAGCCTGTACCATTAGGAGAGAGAGAGAGAGAGAGAGAGAGAGAGAGAGAGAGAGAGAGAGAGAGAGAGAGAGAGAGAGAGAGAGAGAGAGAAAGAGAGAGAGAGAGAGAGACAGGGAGGAGGAGAGAGAAAGAGAGAGAGGAGCACTTCCTTGTTAGGGATCATTTATTAACCGAGATCATCTTTTAGTTCGCCTTAGGGTAATGACTAATGTCAATGGCAAATTTCACAGTTGTCTAGAGAAATGAATTAAATTTGTTAAAAAAAGGGCCTTTGGCTTGTTGTACACGTTCATTTATTGGAGTTGGTGAACTAGGAGAACTGTTAAGCAACCAAGAACGCTGGCTTAATTTCTCCCCCACATGAAACGCTGACCTTTTTCTCTCATTATTGTGGCAAAAAGGAGGAACATTTAAAAAAAAAAAAAGACCTGATCTGCCGTGGAGCGGATAATGATATTGCCACACAGTCATTGATGTAAATGAGACCTATAGCCATTGTTGTAACATTTAACCGTTATTGTAAACCACACAAACTGCCCTGCATCTCACTTTGCTGTAACCGATTTAATGCACACAATGGCTGTGTGTTTGTGTATGTGTGTGTGTGTGTGTGTATTTCACATCTTTCTGCGTGTGTGTGTGTGTGTATCTGCTAGGAACATATCAGAGATTAAGACTAGGGAGTGTTCTCTAATCCAGCCATTGAGACCTAGCGGTGTGTGGAGGGAGATTGGAGTGCAGACTATGCCCCCCTGCCGGCCACAACTCACACCATCGCCACTGCTCCTGACGGGCCCACAAAACAGGCCGCACCCCTCCCCAAAGAGCCTGTCGGGAGGCTATCCTCCCTGTTCTCCTCGCCGCTCCCCACCGGGACCCCCCCCCCCCCCCCCCCCCCCATACTGACAAGCCCAGGGGGTAGTTCAGGAAGAATAAACCCAAAACAAGGAGAGGTCTCTTTCTCTCTTTCTTTCCCCCGTCCTTTCTATACAGGACAGATGACACAATGCCTGGATTCAGACTGTATGTGGGAGTCCTATGCACTGCTGTACTGGCCCATGTGCTTCGGGCTCACAGCGAGAGGTTAATTGGGACGGGGGTTAAGAAAATAAGGAACAAAAATCATTTCCACAATCACGGGAATTGAGGAGGCTAGGGGGGAATCGTTTTGGGGGATTGCAAGAGGCAACATATGCAAGAGGCAACATTGGGTAGAGAAACTGAACGATGAATGCGCATGTGTCAAAGAACAATCATTTAGGTCGGAGTGAATTTCAAAAAGGAACCTTTAAAAAGATCAAACCAACATTTTGTTTCCCTCGTTCTTCTGTATGTGTAAGTGAATCCCAGACTCTGCTGTTTAATGACCAGACAGTGACCATAGTCCCTCTGTCAGCTTCGTTCTCATCCTCAACTATCACATTTCTAGAAGTGAATGTAGCATTTAGCTGTTCATTCCGTCGGCTGAAGTGTTCGTCTACAGATGATTTAATTGCCCCGCAATTTTCTCCTGTCAGAAAAGCAACATATACCTCTGATGAAAACGACTAGGAGATAAAAGTGGGAATTAATTAGCCACCTCGTTAAAGACCTGGAAGTGTCTGCCGTGCATGGCTGTGTGTGTGTGTGTGCATGTGTCCGTGTGTGTGCATGTGTGCAATGTACATGTGCTTGTGTGCGTGTGTGTGACTATGTGTGGCCAGCGTCCTAGCAAGGCCGTGAGTAACGAGAGGAGAGGTTGACTGGGTGGATATATATACTCATCTGTCATCATCTGTTCACACCTTAAAGGGGCAATCCGCAGTTGAAACAATAGCAAAGTGTAACCCCGTCACTGTTTCGGTGAAAAGCTGAAGGATGGGAGAAATGTAACCACTCTCAAATTCATAGACAGAGCTTTGAGTAGAACGACGGACTATCCACGATATCAACGTTACAGTGTTAACCATGTTTTGAGGTTATACAGTGTTCGTATACATTTCCATTGTTTACAAACATTGGAGTAAAAAAGCTTATAGTTGGGGTTCGGATGGGGAACAACATTTGAACTAAGCTCATGAGGAATTAGTAAGTTATATTGTTGAATAATCAACGGGTACATACAGTATCAATAATATATAAGTCCAGAAATGACGCAGCAACTGCAGATTGTGTAACGATCGTCTGAAAGAGGGGACCAAGATGCAGCGTGGTAAGTGGTCATAATTTATTATAAATGACGAAACACTTAAACAAAGAAACAAAAACGAAAGCCAACAGTTCTGTCAGGTGAAAAACACAAGACAGAAAACAACTACCCACAAACCCCCAAAGGAAAACAGGCTGACTAAGTATGGCTCCCAATCAGCGACAACGATGTACAGTTGTCCCTGATTGAGAGCCATACCAGGCCAAAACAAAGAAATACAAAAACATAGAAAAAAGGACATAGAATTCCCACCCTATTCACCCTGGCCTAACCAAAATAGAGAACAAAAACCTCTCTATGGCCAGGGCGTGACAGTACCCCCCCCCAAAGGTGCGGACTCCGGCCGTAAAACCTAAACCTCTAGGGAAGGGTCCGGGTGGGCATCTATCCGCGGTGGTGGCTCAGGAGCGGGACACAGACCCCGCTCCACCACTGGCTCACCCCACTCAGGTGGCGCCTCTAGAGCGGGGTCCCTCGCCGCCGACCCCGGACTGGGGACGCTCGCCGCGGGCGCCGGACAGGCGGGCGACTCTGGCTGCGCCGGACAGGCGTGCGGCTCTGGCAGCGCCGGACAGGCGGGAGGCTCTGGCAGCGTCAGACAGGCGGGCGGCTCTGGCAGCGTCGGACAGGCGGGCAACTCTGGCTGCGCCGGACAGGCGGGCGGCTCTGGCAGCGCCGGACAGGCGGGAGGCTCTGGCAGCGTCGGACAGGCGGGCGGCTCTGGCGGCTCCGGACTGGCGGGCGGCTCTGGACTGGCGGGCGGCTCTGGCGGCTCCGGACTGGCGGGCGGCTCTGGCGGTTCTGGACTGGCGGGCGGCTCTGGCGGCTCCGGACTGACGGGACTTGCAGTAGGCCTGGCTCTGGGCGCAGGCACAGGATTCACCAGGCTGGGGAGACATGCAGGAGGCCTGGCTCTAGGAGCTGGCACAGGACTCACCAGGCTGGGGAGACATGCAGGAGGCCTGGCTATGGGAGCAGGCACAGGACGTACTGGGCTGGGCAGGCGCACTGGAGAGAGAGTGCGAGAGGCAGGCACCTGCTTACCACAAAAAGCACGGGTAGTTGACTCAGGCCTCACCCCTGGTCCAGCCAAACTACCCGTGTGCCCCCCCAAAAAATGTTTTGGGGCTGCCTCTCATTCTTCCCGGGTAGGCTCCGATATCTGTCGATCACCTGGCTCCAAGTCCAGTCTCTCCTCCCAATCCACTCCTGATGAGACCAGGTGTCCATCTCCTCCCGAGCACGCTGCTTGACCCAGTTGTGGTGGGTAGTTCTGTAACAATCATCTGAAAGAGGGGACCAAGATGCACCGTGGTAAGTGGTCATAATTTATTATAAATGACGAAACACTTAAACAAAGAAACAAAAACGAAAGCCAACAGTTCTGTCAAGTGAAAAACACAAGACAGAAAACAACTACCCTGTCACGTCCTGACCAGTATAAGGGTTATTTGTTATTGTAGTTTGGTCAGGACGTGGCAGAGGGTATTTTGTTTATGTGGTTCGGGGTGGTGTTTTATGTAGTAGGGTGTTTGATTTATTATTTCCGGGTTTTTGGGGTTATGTCCTAGGTTTGTATTTTCTATGTGGTCTCTAGTCTTTTGTATTTCTATGTCTAGTTTATTGGGGTTGGACTCTCAATTGGAGGCAGGTGTTTTCTAGTTGCCTCTGATTGAGAGTCCTATATATGGTTATGTGTTTGGTTAAGTGTTTGTGGGAGATTGTTTCTTGTTTTGCCTGTGGGAGCCTGACAAGACTGTTCTGTTGTTCGTGCGTTCTTCATTTTGTTATTTTGGTGTTCTCTTTATTTTAAAATAAATACAAGATGAGCATCCACATTCCTGCTGCGTTTTGGTCCTCTATTCCCGACGACAACCGTTACATACCCACAAACCCCCAAAGGAAAACAGGCTGCCTAAGTATGGCTCCCAATCAGCAACAACGATGTACAGCTGTCCCTGATTGAGAGCCATACCAGGCCAAAACAAAGAAATACAAAAACATAGAAAAAAGGACATAGAATTCCCACCCTAGTCACACCCTGGCCTAACCAAAATAGAGAACAAAAACCTCTCTATGGCCAGGGCGTGACAGATTGCCCATTTCATGATTGACAGTGATAGGTTTGATGGGGAAATAGACCATTCATGTAATGTTTTGGGGACAGAACTATTTTCGTTTTTTACTGTGAATATTGGATGGGAAGTGTATTTTCTACATCGGGACCCCAGAAGGATGTCGTAGTGTGATTACGTTGAATAAAGCTCTGTGGTTGTGATTACATATGAACTGTCTCATGAGTGGAGAGTAATTAGCCCAATAATCTGGATTCAAAGTCAGACGAGAGAAGAGCTGCAGTTCCAGTCTTCCCTGTGGTGGAGCAGCACACACTGTGTTAGATCCAGACATAGACCTACATACACACAGTATCAGACACAGACAGACAGACAGACATAGACCTACATACACACAGTATCAGACACAGACAGACAGACAGACAGACATAGACCTACATACACACAGTATCAGACACAGACAGACAGACAGACAGACAGACAGACAGACAGACAGACAGACAGACAGACAGACAGACAGACAGACTTATCAGGCTACTGAACAGTGCAGCTGCCCTAACCTTAACCCACTCACACCCATACCCAGGAAATGAGCTTTAAAACAGGAACATTTTCTCTCAGCCTCAAGGCAAAGTGTGTAAAATAGCATGAGATTAGCTATAAAACTGCACATTTTTATCTTTGCCCCATGGCAAAATGTGTCAAATTGCAGGAAGTTGGCTGCTTTCCCAAAAATTTGGGCCCACCCAAATTTCTGCAGGTCCACCTACCAACAAATGTATAGTTTTGCCACTGCCTTGACCCAAACCTAACCCTAACCTAAACCTAACTCTAATTCCTAACCCTAAACCTAACTCTAACTTTAACCCGAACGTTAACCCCAAACTGAACCCTTATTAAGCATTAAATGTTAACAAATTCAGGACATGAAAAAAGTCCTGACTTTTCATAAGAAAATCTTGCTTTGGACCTTCTGGTGACTTGTCAGGACATTCTGGTAGGAAAACATGTACACACACACACACACACACACACACACACACACACACACACACACACACACACACACACACACACACACACACACGTGATGTGTGCATCTTTGGTGTTTCATAGTCAATGTTTAAGCCAAAAACTAAGAAAGAGCTTGTGAGAACATGAGTAAATATTTGGAGTGTGTGTGAATACGTTGCACACATCTGCCTTTTTGTTGTTAAATATTCTATTTAAATGAAATGACCTTTCAGTGTGAGGACTATACGTCTGCTGAGCTCGACGGTGAGGGGGAATATGGTGACAAATAGCCATAAACAGGTAGAGAGCATGCAAATGCTGTGGGGAGACAAATGTCCAACCTTGTGTTTAGTCAGGAGGTAAGGTCACCCTAACCCACCTCTATCTATCAGTCTTCTAATCAGCTAAAAACAGACCAATGCATAGCTCAGCTCCCGCTAGCCCCCACTAGCCCCCGCGGCATAGATAAGACCACTGAGAAGAGGGGAGAAACAAAAAGATAAAACAATGAAATGAACTGATAAAAGATTCAACAAGTAAACATTCATATTACTGCAGTGATAGTGAAACTGGGTTTTTCTTTTCTTTCTTTGTGTGTGTGTGTGTGTGTGTGTGTGTGTGTGTGTGTGTGTGTGTGTGTATGTGTGTGTGTGTGTGTATGTGTGTGTGTGCATGTGTGCGTGAGAGAGAGAGAGAGAGAGAGAGAGAGAGATGCAAAACTGGCCGAATAAACAGGGCAAGCTAAGCAGGTTGAACTGTGTGTGTGTGTCTGTGTGTGTATGTGCGTGCGTGCGTGCGTGTGTGTGTGAGACAGAGAGGATGGATATAAGGAAGAGAACAAAGCTAGATCTTAGATTGGTTGTATTGCCGTCAGTTTCTGACTGCTGTTCTTCTCTAGCTGATACAATATGGACAACTGGAACAAATACCTTCATCTAAATGTTGACAAACATCTATTGACTCTTCCTCCTTCCATTTATCCTCTACGTCTTAATATCTCCATTCTCTACCATTTGGTTTATGACAGTATTCCATTTGAGTCTATGAATGGCAATTTTCAGTAATAATACCAATAGTTTAATATTTAGTTATTGTTTTTTTAGTGCTATAATATTGGTAATACTGCAACATTTCAGGACAAGGCCCTGTGAATGAATTCATGGCCCAGCTAACCTTTCATATAGGCTTAACTGATATTTATTTTATCACCTGAGTTTGTGTTGATGTCAGTGAATACATAAGAGGGTTCTGTGAGGAAGCAGGGTTCTGCCTTGATGTTCAGCCAAGTTGTCAATTAATTCACCCTCACCTGATGAAAGAGGTGTCTACTATAAGAGAGGCAGAGGGAGATGGGGCTAGAGAAGGAGGAGAGAGATGGATAGAGAGAGGGAGAGGGAGAAAAGGATGAGAGAGAGAGAGAGGGATAGAGAGAGGCAGAGGGAGAGAGAAGGAGGAGAGAGAGGGAGAGGGAGAGGGAGAGGGAGAGGGAGAGGGAGAGGGAGAGGGAGAGGGAGAGAGAAGGAAGAGAGAGAGGGAGAGGGAGAAAAGGAGGAAAGCGAGAGAGAGGGATAGAGAGAGGGAGAGGGAGAGGAGAGAGAGAGGGAGAGGGAAAGGGAGAGGGAGAGAGGGAGAGAGAAGGAAGAGAGAGAGAGGGAGAGGGAGAAAAGGAGAAGAGAGAGAGAGAGAGAGAGAGAGAGAGAGAGAGAGAGAGAGAGAGAGAGAGAGAGAGAGAGAGAACTGGCCGGTGTTTAGCTGGAGGAATTTGATATTTAAAAGACACGGGCTGTGATAATTAAAAGTGGACACGTCTTTAGTAGAGTTGGGGCCTGTCATTAATAATGACAGAGGGAGAGCAGGTATCTGTTGGATCTTAATGAACCACAGAACAGTCCGGGAAGCTCACATGAATCAGGCCTGCTTGGGATACAGTCATAGCCTATGGGGATGCATGTTTTCAAGGATTGTGATCAAAGTGGACAAAAACAAAGTGGTGACAAACAACATACTGTTGCAATTATCACACAACATATGAATCAATCAATTACTTAGTAAATTAATATATTACAAGTCATTCTGTCTAAGAAGTGGGATAAAACCAAAGAGAATGATCCAAGTTAAAATACCCCAACAAGGAAACAACAGGACAGCCAGTGGGTCTCTTTATATCGATGCTCTGTCAAGCGTTGCGTAACATTTTGGTCGCCACGCGGCGGCCAGCATCAAATGACCTCAACCACGGGACAGGAAGTGTTTACCAGCACGCCGTCACATTAACCCAGCATGCATTGGGGTGGCATGTTCAGTGTTCTGTGGATCATCGCCAGAAGAAAATGGAAAAGAGACGAGCCAACAGCAGAGTGGGTAAAGTGGAGGGGGAATATCCATCAAGGCTTCCACCAGGGGCCGTGTACCAGTGTTAAAACTCTCTCTCTCTCTCTCTCTCTCTCTCTCTCTCTCTCTCTCTCTCTCTCTCTCTCTCTCTCTCTCTCTCTCTCTTTCTCTCCCTCTCTTTCTCTCTCTCTCTCTCTCTCTCTCTCTCTCTCTCTTTCTCTCCCTCTCTTTCTCTGTGTCTCTCCTTCTCTGTGTCTCTTTATCTCTCGCTGTCTCTTTCCCTTTTTCTTTCTCTGTGTGTTGGGGAGTCTAGAAGAGTGGAGGGGGTAGGGGTAAGGGGGAAGGAGGGGGACCTTAGCGGTACAGTAATTGCGCCCGTGAAGTGAGAATGATTGCTTTTTATTGTCCTTTGTCCCGACAGGTTGGAGCGGCGTAGGTATTACATATCCTGTGAATGTTGAAGGGAGAGGGGAAGAGGAACAAAACGTCTGAGGAAAGTTAGACTGTCGGGCTGGGCCCTCTCTCTCCTGACTGACTGACTCAGGTGGGTTTCACATTCAGCCTGAATGCCGAGGGAGATGGAAGATAGCAGGCTCTCTCTCTCCTCTCTCTTTGCTCTCTCTCCTCTCTCTCCTCTCTCTCCGCTCTCTCCCTCTCTCTCTCTCTCTCTCTCTCTTTCTCTCTCTCACTCTCTCTCTCTCTCTCTCTCTCTCTCTCTCTCTCTCTGGCCCTGTAGCGATCTCATAGAGAGTGCACTGCAGTTCACTATCAGTACTCTGCAGCACACCGTGGTACTTGTCATTGGAGTTCACTGTGTTGAAGTCATGCTTTCTCTATAGCAGTTGTGGTCGGTGCCGTTTAAGATGAGGGAGGACGGTTTAATTTTTTTTTTTTATTACAGCATAATGGATGGCTGTCATTGATATTCCATTCACTGTAACATTGATAGGTTTAGGCTACTACATGATACTCTAATTTGCCTGTACCCATCATGAGGTTGGAGTAATCAGGGTGACATACAGCTACACATTCAACACTGCCTTGAACACTCTTGTCTGCATCTAGCTGATCGGGGGTGTAATCATTAGTCCAAACATTAGTCAAAAGCAAGTTTTGATTGGACACATTCAGCTAAGTCCATCCCCATTTAAGAAACGTTTTGCTAAATAATCAGTGGAATGAATGCACCCCTGATCACCCGCACACACAGTTCACTTTCATAGCAGCCACATACAGCATCATCACTTTCCTCGTTGTATAATTCCTTCTCACATCTACGCGCTCTTCTCCTCTCTCCTTTTCCCTTCGCTTGTGGACTTCAGTGCACAATGCAACAGCTGTCTGTGACCAGGTGGAAAAACCTCTCCAAGCCAAAACTTCATACCATAAACGTTATTCTTTAAGGTTGCAGCCCCTATCATCGCCGAGACTATCTCTCCCCTTTTTATCTCTCTCCTTCCCATTGCTTGGAAGGCAGCCACGGTGAGTCCTTTATTTATAGGGGGAGATCAAGCTGATCATAATTGTTATAGGTCAATTTCTACCTTGCCCTGTTCATCAAAAGTGTTGGAAAAACTTGTCAATAATCAACTGACTGGCTTTGTTGATGTCTATGTATTCTCTCTGGTCTGCAATCTGGTTTCCACTCAGGTTATGGATGTGTCACTGCAACTTTAAAGGTCCTAAATGATGACACCATTGCCCTTGATTCTAAGCAATGTTGTGCTTCTATGTTTATTGACTTAGCCAAAGCTTTTGATACGGTAGACCATTCCGTTCTTGTGGGTCGACTAAGGAGTATTGGTGTCTCTGAGGGATCTTTGGCCTGGTTTGCTAACTACCTCTCTCCTAGAGCAAGTAGAACCTGGAACGAGCTGCAAAAAACACTCAAACTGGACAGTTTTCTCTTCATTTAAAGACTCAATCATGGACACTCTTACTGACACTTGTGGCTGCTTCACGTGATGTATTGTTGTCTCTACCTTCTTGCTGTTGTCTGTGCCCAACAATGCTTGTACCATGATTGTGCTGCTGCCATGTTGTGCTGCTGCCATGTTGCTACCGTGTTGTTGTCATGTTGTGTTGCTGCCATGCTGTGTTGTTGTCTTAGGTCTCTTTATGTAGTGTTGTGCTGTCTCTCTTGTCGTGATGTGTGTTTTGTCCTACATTTTATTTTGAATCCCTGCCCCTGTCCCCGCAGGAGGCCCTTTGCCTCTAGGTAGGCCGTCCTTGTATATAAGAATTTGTGCTTAACTGACTTGCCTAGTTAAATAAAGGTAAAATCCAAAATAAATAAATAACCGCAACACACAGCTTAGATCGTTGTCTCCATATTAGTTAATGTCATAATCAACACGGCTACCAGATCTAATGGTTTAGCAGATACATACATTAACATCAGTGGTGGAAAAAGTACTCAATATTCATACTTGAGTAAAAGTAAAGATACCTAAATAGAAAATGACTCAAGTAAAAGTGAAAGTCACCCAATGAAATACTACTTGAGTAAAAGTCTAAAAGTATGCTTTAAATATACTTAAGTATCAAAAGTAGTATCAAAAGTAAATGTAATTGCTAAAATATAAAGTATTAAGCAAATCAGAGGCACCATTTTCATTTTTTTTTATGTATTTATGGATAGCCAGGGGCACACTCCAACACTCAGACATAATGTAGAAACGAAGCACATCTGTTTAGTGAGTCCGCCGGATCAGAGGCAGTAGGGATGACCAGGGATGTTCTTTTGATAAGTGCGTGAATTGGACCATTTTCCTGTCCTGCTGAGCATTCAACATGTAACGAGTACTTTTGGGTGTCAGGGAAAATGTATTGAGTAAAAAGTACATTATTTTCTTTAGGAATGAAGTAAAAGTAAAAGTTGTCAAAAAATATAAGTAGTAAAGTACAGATACCCCCCAAAAACGACTTAACAAATACTTTAACCTTTTACTGCAGTGGGCTGAATCAGGGTCACACAGAGTGTTTCTTGGTAGTCTTAAACAAATTTACTTTGAAACAAAAGTATACACCTCACACACATGGTTGTGGGCTTAAAAAGAAGAAGACTGTCACGACTTCTGCCAAAGTCGGGTCCTCTCCTTGTTCGGGCGGCGCTTGGCGCTCGGCGTCGCCGGTCTTCTAGCCATCATCGATCCACTTTTCATTTTCCATGTGTTTTGTCTTGTTTTTCCTCACACCTGGTTTCAATTCCCTCAATTACTTGTTGTCTATTTAACCCTCTGTTCCCACCATGTCTTTGTGTGAGATTGTTTATTGTAAGTGCTTGTGCACATGTTGACTGGTGCGCAACGGGTTTTGTACCCATGTCCTGTTACTTTTATGCCGTTGGTTTTGCTATTAAACTGCTTCGGCTATTACTTAGTTCTGCTCTCCTGCATCTGACTTCCCTGCCACCGGTTACGCACTCCTTACAGAATCTCACACCCAACATATGGAGTCAGCAGGAGCAGGTGCCCCTGGAATAGGGGTGGAGGAGCGCGTCCGGGAGCATGCGGCGATGCTCCACCATCTCGGCACCGCCATGGACCGCGTTGTCCAAACTATGGACCGCTGGGAGAGACAGGGAGTTCCTCCAACACCTCCATCAGCGCAACCAGGGTCTCCACTACTCGCCCCCCTTCACCCGGTCCGAGTGGGATTTGTCTCGCCCTTCCCCGGGAGTATGATGGGACGGCTGCATGCTGCCAGGGCTTCCTGTTGCAGCTCGACCTCTACCTGGCAACCGTCCACCCGGATCCTTCAGGTCATGAGAAGGTGTCCGCCCTCGTTTCGTACCTCTCTGGGAAAGCCTTGGAGTGGGACAACGCCGTATGGGGAGAAGGAGATGCGGCGCTGGACCATTTTGAGGATTTCACCCGCCGCTTCTGGGCAGTCTTTGACCATCCACGAGGGTAGAGTGGCGGGTGAACGTCTCTTCCATCTGACGCAGGGGACGAGGAGCGCCCAGGAGTTCGCCATGGATTTTCGGACCCTGGCCGCCGGATGGAACGATAGGGCCCTGATCGACCACTATCACTGCAGTTTGCGCAAGGACATCCATTGGGAGTTGGCCTGCAGGGACACCACCCTCACCTTCGATCAGCTGGTGGACCTGGCCATTCGGCTGGACAACCTGCTGGCCACCCGCGGACGTCCAGATCGGGTTCTGTCGGTTCCATCCCCCAGCACCACTGCTTCGGTATCCATGGAGCTGAGAGGTGATGTGCGTAGGGAGACTGGAGGAGTTTCCGGCTCGTGCACCATCTGTGGCCGCAGAGGTTACACTGTCGGTCGGTGCCAGGTTGGTTCCTCTGGGGATCGAGGCAGTAGGCAGGGCACTCTGGCGTCATCCCAGGTGAGCCGGCACCCTTCTCACCCAGAGCCCTCTGTTGCACACATGTTTTTGTATGTTTCTTTCCCTGAGTTTTCCCCGCATTCCCAGCATAAGGCGCTTGTCGATTCAGACACGGCTGGGAATTTTATAGACAGATCGTTCGCCCTTAGTTTAGGGATCCCCATTGTTCCCGTGGCTGTGCCCTTCCTCGTTCACGCCTTAGACAGTCGACCATTAGGGTCAGGGTTGATTAGGGAGGCCATCGCTCCTCTGGGTATGGTGACGCAGGGGAGTCACAAGGAGAGAATCAGTCTCTTCCTCATTGACTCTCTTGCTTTTCCCGTGGTGCTAGGCCTACCCTGGTTAGCTTGTCATGACCCCACTGTTTCTTGGCAACAGAGGGCTCTCACGGGGTGGTCGCGAGAGTGCTCGGGGAGGTGTTTAGGGGTTTCCATTGGGGCTACTACGGTGGAAAGTCCAGACCAGGTCTCCACTGTGTGCATTCCCCCTGAATATGCCGATTTGGCTCTCGCCTTCTCCAAAAAGAAGGCGACTCAATTACCACCCTATCGACGGGGTGATTGTGCGATAAATCTCCTGGTAGACGCTGCACTTCCCAGGAGTCACGTGTATCCCCTCTCACAGGCGGAGACGGCGGCTATGGAAACATATGTCTCTGAATCCCTGTGTCAGGGGTACATTCGGTCCTCCATTTCACCCACCTCCTCGAGTTTCTTTTTTGGGAAGAAGAAGGAGGGAGGTCTGCGTCCGTGTATTGACTACCGAGACTTAAATCAGATCACGGTGAGGTACAGTTACCCGCTACCTCTTATCGCCACAGCAATTGAGTCAATGCAAGGGGCGCGCTTCTTCACCAAACTAGATCTCAGGAGTGCTTACAACCTGGTGTGTATCTGGGAGGGAGACGAGTGGAAGACGGCGTTCAGAATGACCTCAGGGCACTATGAGTACCTCATCATGCAGTACGGGTTGATGAATGCTTTGTAGACGAGATTTTCAGGGACCTGCACGGGCAGGGTGTAGTGTTGTATATTGATGACATTCTGATATACTCTGCTACACGCGCAGAGCATGTGTCCTTGGTGTGCAGGGTGCTTGGTCGGCTGTTGGAGCATGACCCGTTGTCACGACTCCTACCGAAGGTAGCTCCCCTTCCTGCTCGGGAGGCGCTCGGCGGTTGTCGTCACCGGCCTACTAGCTGACACTGATTCCTTGTTTTCCCCCTTTCCGTTTATTGTTTGCATCTGTTTTTGTTTGGGCTGATTAGCTGGGCTATTTTAGCCAGTAGGCCCGCCTGCTCTGTGTGCGGGATTATTGATCTGTGTGTTGCTTATGTACACGCTCATTGTGTTTATGGTGCTAGTGCGTGTTTTGTGCCGACTATTTTCTGTCCCCTGTGTTTGGGGCACTTTGGTTTTGTGTGCGCTCTGGATCGCTGTTGAGGTGGCTTGTGTTCCCGTTGTGTTCACCTCTTACATCTAGGCGTTCCGCCAGTGGAACCCCTAGCCAATGGGATCGCATGGCGCGAAATACAAAAACATCAAAAATCCAATCATTTCAATTTTTCAAACATACGACTATTTTACACCATTTGAAAGATAAACCTCTCCTGAATCCAACCACGTTGTCCGATTTCAAAAAGGCTTTACAGTGAAAACAAAACATTAGATTATGTTAGGAGAGTACATAGACCAAAATAACCACACAGCCATTTTCCAAGCAAGCATATATGTCAATAAAACCCAAAACACAGCTAAATGAAGCACTAACCTTTGATGATCTTCATCAGATGACACTCCTAGGACATTATGTTATACAATACATGTATGTTTTGTTCAATCAAATCAACAAAAATACTCATCATAAACGTTGACAAAAGACATAACAATTATTTTAAGAATTATAGATACAGAACTCCTTTATGCAATCGCTGTGTCAGATTTTAAAATAGCTTTTCGGCGAAAGCACATTTTTCAATATTCTGAGTACATTGCTCGCCATCAAGGCGAGCTATTCAGACACCCGCCAACTTCGGGGTCACCTAAACTGAGAATTAGTATTAGAAATATTGTATTACCTTTGCTGATCTTTGTCAGAATGCACTCCCAGGACTGCTGCTTCCACCAGAAATGTTGTTTTGTTCGAAATAATCCATAGTTATGTCCAAATACCTCCGTTTTGTTCGTGCGTTCAGATCACTATCCAAAGGGTAACGCGCGAGCGCATTTCGAGACACAAAAAGTCTAAATGTTCCATTACCGTACTTAGAAGCATGTCAAACGCTGTTTAAAATAAATTTTTATGGTATTTTTAACGTAAAATTGCGATAATATTCCAACCGGACAATAGTGTATTCATTCAAGGAGGAAAAGAAAAAACAGCGTGCTCGCGGGAACGCGCACATCCAATCTCTTTGTCCCCAGGCAGTCCGGTACGTTTGCAGTGGTCGGCTGAGGCGGACAGGACTTTTGGTCACCTGAGGGCTTTGTTTACCTCGGCTCCCGTGCTTGCCCATCCGGATCCCTCTTTGGCGTTCATAGTGGAGTGGTTAATGTTTCCTCCTGTTCGGTGTGCGCCCAGTGCAAGGCTCCTAGGCACCTGCCCAGAGGGAAGATACACCCCTTACCCGTTCCACAGCGGCCTTGGTCGCACCTGTCGGTGGATATTCTTACCGACCTCCCCCCTCACAGGAAAACTTCACGTGGATCGGTACTCTAAGTCCTGCCGTCTCCTCCCTCTGCCCGGTCTCCCTACGGCCCTACAGACTGTGGAGGCCTTGTTTACGCACGTCTTCCGGCACTACAGGGTGCCTGAGGATATAGTGTCTGATCGAGGTCCCCTGTTCACTTCGAGGGTCTGGAAGGCGTCCATGGAACGTCTGGGGGTCTCGATTAGCCTTACCTCTGGGTTTCACCCGAGAGTAATGGGCAGGTGGAGAGAGTGAACCAGGATGTGGGCAGGTTTCTGTGGTCGTATTGCCAGGATCGGCCGAGGGAGTTGGCAGCGTTTGTGCCCTGGCTCAGAACTCGCTCTGCCACTCTGCCACTCCTCCACTAACCTCTCCCCCTTCCAGTGCGTACTGGGGTACCAGCCGATTCTGGCGCCTTGACATCAGAGTCAGACCGAGGCTCCTGCGGTGGACGACTGGTTCAGGCGCACGGAGGAGACATGGGACGCCGCCCATGTTCACCTCCAGCGGGCCATGTTGTGCCAGAAAGCCAGCGCAGACCGTCACCGCAGTGAAGCCCCTGGGGTCTGAGGATAGTGAATGAGGTTGTCACGACTGTCACGACTTCCGCCGAAGTCGGGTCCTCTCCTTGTTCTGGCGGAGCTCGGCAGTCGGCGTTGCCGGTCTTCTAACCATCATCGATCCACTTTTCATTTTCCATGTGTTTTGTCTTGTTTTTCCTCACACCATACTAGTACTTAGTTCTGCTCTCCTGCGTCTGACTTCCTTGCCACCGGTTACGCACCCCTTACAAAGACACCTGCACCATGTCAGATATAGAGTTGAAATGTATTACATTTTGAGTTTTGCATCCCAATATTACACTCTATATACACAACCACCACAAAAGTTTTAGAACACCTACTGATTCAAGGGTTTTTCTTTATTTTCACTATTTTCTACATTGTAGAATAATAGTTGTCATGACGTTGGCCTGTGGGTAAGGTTTATGACCCCCCATAAATAGCTTTCTCCCTTTCCTCTCTTGACTCTACAGAAGGACTCTTGAAAAGCCTTAGTTAAACATAGAGAGTCGGGGAACATCAAAAGGTGGGGGGGAAAGGAACCATATTTCGGTAATCCAACCAGTTGAAAATATGCATTGGTACTTAACCTCTCTGGCGCATGTGGGACGAACTCGTCCCACCTACGTAACAGCCACTGAAATCCAGTGGCGCGATTTTTGAATCGTTAGAAATACTATTACTTCAATTTCTCAAACATATGACTATTTTACAGCTATTTAAAGACAAGAATCTCGTTAATCTAACCCCACTGTCCGATTTCAAAAAGGCTTTACAACGAAAGCAAAACATTAGATTATGTCAGCAGAGTGCCCAGCCAGAAATAATCAGACACCCATTTTTCAAGCTAGCTTATCATGTCACATAAACCCAAACCACAGCTAAATGCAGCACTAACCTTTTATGATCTTCATCAGATGACACACCTAGGACATTGTGTTATACAATACATGCATGTCTGTTCAATCAAGTTCATATTTATATCAAAAAACAGCTTTTTACATTAGCATGTGACGTTCAGAAAAAGCATAACCCCCGCAAACTTCCGGGGAATTTACTAACAGTTTGCTAAATTACTCACGATAAACGTTCACAAAAAGCATAACAATTATTTTAAGAATTATAGATACATTACTCCTCTATGCACTCGATATGTCCGATTTTAAAATAGCTTTTCGGATGAAGCACATTTTGCAATAATCTAAGTACATAGCCCGGCATCACAGGGCTAGCTATTTAGACACACACCCAGGTCAGCCTCCACCAAAATCACATTTCCTATAAGAAAAATGTTCTTACCTTGCTTGTTCTTCATCAGAATACACTGCCAGGACTTCTACTTCAATAACAAATGTTGGTTTGGTCCCAAATAATCCATCGTTATATCCAAACAGCGACGTTTTGTTCGTGAGTTCTAGACACTATCAGAATGCTACATCACGGTCTCGAGCATGGCGCATTGGCGTGACAAAAAATGTCTAAATATTCCATTACCGTACTTCGAAGCATGTCAACTGCTGTTTAAAACCAATTTTTATGCCATTTATCTCGTAGAAAAGTGATAATATTCCGACCGGAATATGCATTGAGCCTAAACAGCCGAATAAAATTTCTCCTCAGGAGCGAATCGTGCACGCGCCTCATTCAAAGGTCCTCTGAGCCGCCACTTGCCAAAGCCGATAATGTGTTTCAGCCTGAGGCTGCCTCGTTAACCTTCAGTTATTTCCCGGGTTCTGAGAGCCTATCGGAGCCCTGGGAATTGTCACGTTACAGCTAAGATCCTTACTTTTCAATAAACAGATGCAAGACGCACGACTCCTTGTCAGACAGGGTACTTCCTGCTTGAAACCTTGTCAGGTTTTTGCCTGCCATAGGAGTTCTGTTATACTCACAGACACCATTCAAACAGTTTTAGAAAATTCAGAGTGTTTTCTATCCAAACCTGAACAATAATATGCATATTCTAAGTTGGTGTAGGAGGCAGTTAAAAATGGGCACACATTTTTTCCAAAATTCTCAATACTGCCCCCTATCCCAAACAGGTTAATGAATATGATGTCAGTTCGGTTGTCATTTGAGACATTATGACTGATGACAGGACGACATAAACTGTTTATGGAAAAGTCTACACATTCTAGTTATCAGATTCAAAAGGAATTGTTGTGCAATTTAAATGTTTAAATGTGAAACTATTTGTGAAAAGATTAAATGTAATTTTAGCTTCCAAATGAGAGAATTGGGTTTTCATAAGGTTAGAGCTCTGCTCAATCAGTGGCCCGCCCCTGTGAAGAGACATTGGTTATAAACTATGAAACACACCCTTCTCTCCCTCCACTATATAAGCCCTTGACGAAAATGTCACATCCTGTTCCGAGTACGCGAGGCCTGCAGCCTCTGCGTTAAAAGGGCGAATAACTTGCTGTTCCGGGTACATTAGGGCGACGGTCCGATGTCAGAAGGATTCAGATAATAAGCTGTTCCGAGGACGTGAGGACGACGGTTCCAGATTAAAAGGACTAACATGTCAACTACAGAACTAAGCCAACCTCAGCGTGAGCTTTGGTTGCGAATGGTATGATCTTTGAACTCTTATTCACTACAGAAGTGATACCTGCTAGCCGTTCAGTTAGCAGCGGCCGCTGTAAACGTGGACTAGGAAAGGACGGACAAAGGATCTCTTCTAACAAACAACACGACACTGCCAAGTTGGGCAACACGGCCAGCATCTATGACCGACCTACCGAAGCGCATCTCAGAGTAAATATTTATTGCATTTTCCTTTTCCAAATGGGGGGTAATTTAAAATGCATAAGATACTGTATTTACGATAGCATAGCTTCTCCCTTTGTTCCTCAGTCTTCCCGCTCTTTCACTCAAACCCAACCCCCTTTCCTTTGTGTAACAAGCTGTCATGTCGGCTCCGTCCACCAGGGTCGTTTTCTGTATGACATAATTTGCATTCTGTGTATATGTAATTCTGTGTGATTATTTAGGTATTTAGTAAATAAATAATTAAACCAAAGTTTGTATTGCTGATTCAACTTGTTAGCCAGGGTTCGTGAAGATAACCAAGAATTTACAACTTTCAGATGAGACTGAAATAAGATGACGATTGATATTGACTGCTATAGTCCATACCCTATACTCTATAGTCCATACCCTATACTCCATATCCTATACTCCATAATCCATACTCCATACCCTATACTCCATACCCTATTTGCCATAGTCCATAGTCCATACTCCATAGTCCATACTCCATAGTCCATACTCCATAGTCCATACTCCATACCCTATACTCTATACCCTATACTCCATAGTCCATACTCCATACTCCATAGTCCATACTCCATACCCTATACTCCATACACTATACTCCATAGTCCATACTCCATACTCCATAGTCCATAGTCCATTCTCCATACCCTATACTCCATAGTCCATTCTCCATACCCTATACTCCATAGTCCATACTCCATACCCTATACTCCATACCCTATAGTACGTACTCCATAGTCGATAGGCCATACTCCATAGTACATACTCCATAGTCCATACTCCATACTCCATACTCCATACTCCATACTCCATACTCCATACTCTATACTCCACAGTCCATACTCAATAGCCCATACTCCATAGTCCATACTCCATAGTCCATACTCCATACCCTATACTCCATAGTCCATAGTCCATAGTCCGTACTCCATACCTGATACTCCATAGGCCATACTCCATACCTGATACTCCATAGGCCATACTCCATACCCTATACTCCATACCCTATAGTCCATACTCCATAGTCCATACTCCATGGTCCATACTCCATACTCCACAGTCCATACTCAATAGTCCATACTCCATACTCCATAGTCCATACTCCATACCCTATACTCCATAGTCCATACTCCATACCCTATACCAAATGCTATCGAATGGTCTAGAAATAGAAGTTCAGAATTATTTTACAGAATTTGTATACGTATTTCAACACTCAAACACTTATCTGAAAAACACTGTTTTAAGCCCCAATGTTTACCTTTTTGTGACAATTTTTGTACACTGGTGTTACCATGCCAGTCCATACTCAATAGTCCATAGTCCATAGCCCATACTCCATACCCGATACTCCATAGTCCATACTCCATACCCGATACTCCATAGTCCATACTCCATACCCTATACTCCATAGTCCATAGTCCATACCTTATACTCCATAGTCCATACTCCATACCCTATAGTCCATACCCTATACTCCATAGTCCATACCCTATACTCCATAGTCCATAGTCCATACTCCATAGTCCATACTCCATACTCCATAGTCCATACTCCATCTCTATACTCCATAGTCCATACTCCATAGTCCATAGTCCGTACTCCATAGTCCGTACTCCATACCCTATACTCCATACCATATACTCCATCGTCCATAGTCCATACTCCATAGTCCATACTCCATACCCTATACCCTATACCCCATAGTCCATACTCCACACCCTGTACTCTGTAGTCCATACTCCATACTCCATGGTCCATAGTCCATACTCCATGGTCCATACTTCATAGTGCATAGTCCATAGTCCATACTCCATAGTCTATACTCCATAGTCCATACTCCATACTCCATAGTCCATAGTCCGTACTCCATAGTCCGTACTCCATACCCTATACTCCATACCATATACTCCATCGTCCATAGTCCATACTCCATAGTCCATACTCCATACCCTATACCCTATACCCCATAGTCCATACTCCACACCATGTACTCCGTAGTCCATACTCCATACTCCATGGTCCATAGTCCATACTCCATGGTCCATACTCCATAGTCCATAGTCCATACTCCATAGTCCATACTCCATACCCTATACTCCATAGTCCATTCTCCATAACCTATACCCTATACCCCATAGTCCATACTCCACACCCTGTACTCCGTAGTCCATACTCCATACTCCATAGTCCATACTCCATACCCTATACTCCATACTCCATACTCCATAGTCCATACTCCATAGTCCATAGTCCATAGTCCATAGTCCATACCCTATACTCCATAGTCCATACTCCATAGTCCATAGTCCATACCCTATACTCCATAGTCCATAGTCCATACCCTATACTCCATAGTCCATTCTCCATAACCTATACCCTATACCCCATAGTCCATACTCCACACCCTGTACTCCGTAGTCCATACTCCATACTCCATGGTCCATAGTCCATACTCCATGGTCCATACTCCATAGTCCATAGTCCATACTCCATAGTCCATAGTCCATACTCCATACTCCATAGTCCATACTCCATACCCTATACTCCATAGTCCATACTCCATAGTCCATACTCCATACCCTATACTCCATAGTCCATACTCCATAGTCCATTCTCCATAACCTATACCCTATACCCCATAGTCCATACTCCACACCCTGTACTCCGTAGTCCATACTCCATACTCCATACTCCATAGTCCATACTCCATACCCTATACTCCATACTCCATACTCCATAGTCCATACTCCATAGTCCATAGTCCATAGTCCATAGTCCATACCCTATACTCCATAGTCCATACTCCATAGTCCATAGTCCATACCCTATACTCCATAGTCCATTCTCCATAACCTATACCCTATACCCCATAGTCCATACTCCACACCCTGTACTCCGTAGTCCATACTCCATACTCCATACTCCATACTCCATAGTCCATAGTCCATACCCTATACTCCATACTCCATAGTCCATACTCCATAGTCCATAGTCCATACCCTATACTCCATAGTCCATACCCTATACCCTATACCCCATAGTCCATAGTCCATACCCTGTACTCCGTAGTCCATACTCCAATAAATCTCATATTCTGTGTAGTTACGTGCAAATGACAGCATTACAGATGCAACGAGGAAAAAAATCACATTTTGTTTGGATCCCAAATTTCTCTCAACAAAACGCACTCTGTGCTTTATTGCCGGAGTTTTCCTGTATAAATATGTGGCTATTGTATATGAATTGGAATAGCTGAGTGGATCCCTGGGATAGCTACTATTCAGACATACCCCATGGCGCCATCCCAAATGGCACCCTATTTCCTATATAGTGCACTACTTTTAACCAGGGCCCATAGGACTATGGTCAAAAGTAGTTCACTCTATAGGGAACAGGGTGCCATTTGGGATACATCCTATAACAATGTGTTTTGTTATGAAATGGTGCCTGTATTTTTTTCTATCTCATGGAGATGGATATGGAGAAACTCCCAGTCATGAATATTATAGAGTGGAGTCAGTGATGTGCACAGAAAGTAATCCTGGGAAGACCACTTTACATTACTGTGGTATTATTACGCTGTAACCATGTGGAAATAACTCATGTAATTACCTCGTAACCAGATATGTAAGTACAATTAGTTCTATGGTACCTACCACCGTTACTTCAGGTCTAAGTAATTGCAAAAGGTGGGGTGAAGAAATGGTAAGTACTTTGTAGTTACATGTAGTGTAATTGCTAGCCGGTTGCGTTTTAATTCAGGCAGTTATTCTAATGTAGTAACACTGACCCTAATATGTAATGACATACCCTGGGTTCTGTGTAACATACACCGGCCTGTCTACTCAGTTACTCCACACAATATAAGCACTCACGTCATTCTTTCTGGAAAATCTCCGTTGACCAACGACAAAAGCACACAATCGACGTCGCTGTAATCTGTTAAAATGAAAACATTGCTAGACAACTCGAGTAAGATTTTCACTCTGCAATCACACATCAGCAGAATCCAAACTGGGTGCACAGCAGTAGGAGAATGTGTGATCTCCCTCTACTCTTCATTCCTCGTGTCAAAACAAAGCTTTGGCGTGTGGTTGCAATTTTCACAGGTTGCTCTCTCATTCCTCCCCGCCTCCTACTCTGTCATTAACTGCACATGTAGCTTTCAATTAGATCTTTATCAATCAGGTATTTGTCACTTTTAATGAAACATTATTTCACACCTGGCTTGAGGAGAGTCTGCCCTACAGATGTATTTTATTTTAGAATAACCATATCTTCTGTTCATACGAAACACTCCAAATGGTGTTATTTCATTAGAAGAAACAATATTATTTGTGGCGTGTTATTCAAAATGAGGAACGCTAGAGAAGATGAAAAGCAAGAGATACAGCATATCATTTAAAGGAGGCGCATAATTCAGTTTGATATCACAGAATATAAAAAGGCTGTACTTTAACTGAGTATTTGGTACTGTCAGCAAGGACATTTCTATTTATAGCACAGAGCCACACAATTGAAAGAAAAACGACCAAAAAATGGTCCATATCAAGATGGACACCGTTAGAGCTGTTCTCTGAAAATAGTTTTTAAATCTCAATACTGACAAGCAAATGACCAAATTATACCTTATGTACGACAGACAGAAGAACCCTCCTGGGTTCCAACTCAGTGAGTGCTGTGGGACAGAAGGCCAAGTAATGACTGTAGAATGTGCCTCCTGTACAGAGCAGAGCAGCAACACAGCACTGTTGAACAGATCTGGATTCAAATAATATTCTAAATCTTTCAAATTGTTGAATACTTCAGCATGCCTGATGTGCCAGTTGGCCAGGGGTTTGCAGTTGTGGGACTTTTATATTGGTCTATTGAGTCAGACAAGCTCAATCAAGCACAGATAAAGTATTTGAAACGATTTCAAATAGTATTTCAACCCATGTCTGCTGTTGAATGTGCGTAGCTCAAAGCCTGCTCTGTTGAAGGGTAGAGGAGGGGGGCAGGGAGAGGATGAGGGCTTGGAGTTTCCTCGTTCAGACCCAGAAGCAGAGCGGGATGTGAATGGCAGCTACCCATCCATCACAATGAAGCAGATGAATGTAGCTGATTTTGGAAGGGGATCCAGGTCTGAGATGCTATGATAAAGTAAGGCAGCGCAGATGAAAACAAACAGGGACAAATGAGTAATTAGGGGGAGAATTTCCTCTTTCCCTTCACTTTCCCCACCTTATCCTTCCACAACAGAAGTCCCATTGCATTGGAGAGCATTCGCAGACACCACAGTTCGGACGGAGGAGTAATGCAGCCTGTTTGAGGAGTATTTCGTTCTGTCTGGCCGTGCAGTGTTGAGCTGATGAGGCAGCGGAGGCCTGACTGGGTCTAGGCACGTCTCTCCCTCCGCTAGTCACTAGAACCTATAGCTCCTGGGTACTGGGTCACATTAACACATTATCCATGTCTCCCTCTCCTCCCTCCCTCTGCCATGCGATCCAGAGGGGAGTCCACCGGTAGCCCAACAGCATGATGTAAAGATAAAACACAGCACTGGAACACAATTTCTTTCACTTTGAGTTAGAGCCTGGTTCTTATGAGACTGAGTGGGAAAGGGCTCCATCCTCAGTGACCTGTGTTATTGTATCTAATGTCTTCTACACCCGGGCCAAGGCAGAATACTGTCACTTACTGCCTGATGACAGTCAGTGTTAATCTGTGTCAATATGTGTCAAGCCCTGTATTGTCACGGTTGTCGAAAGGAGAAGCGGACCAAAGTGCAGCGTGTGTGTCGTTCCACATTTTACTAACACTGTGAAACTATGCAATGCATAAACAATAAACTGAACTAACAAAAACAACAAACCGTGACGCAGAGGTGAAACATACACTACTCAAAAACAATCTCCCACAAACCCAGGTGGAAAAAAAACCTACTTAAGTATGATCTCCAATTAGAGACAATGAGGACCAGCTGCCTCTAATTGGAGATCATCCCAAACAAAACCCCAACATAGAAATACAAAACTAGAACCTGAACATAGAAATAGAAAACAGAAAAAAAACTGTCACGCCCTGACCTACTCTACCATAGAAAATAACATCTTTCTATGGTCAGGACGTGACAGTACCCCCTCATCCCCCAAAGGTGCAGACTCCGACCGCACCTAAACAAAACAACAAACCCCCCCCCCAAAAAAGGGAGGGTAACTATTGTCTATGGCGGCTCTGGTGCAGTACAAATAACCTTCCCATCCCACGGATCCTCCCACAGAGGATGCAGCTCCGGTTCGGGGCATAACCGCCCGCTGATCCCTCTGCTTCTGTGCCACCGGACCGTAGATCGTCGTCGGAGGAACCGGACTGTAGATCATTGCCGGAGACTCTGTACTGCAGACTGCGGCTGGAGGTTCTGGGCCGCAGGCCGCCGCCAGAGGTTCTGGGCTGCAGGCCGCCGCCAGAGGTTCTGGGCTGCAGGCCGTCGCCAGAGGCTCTGGGCTGCAGGCCATCGTCGAAGACTCTGGGCTGCAGGCCGTCGCCGAAGACTCTGGACTGGGGAACGTCTCAGGAGGTTCCGGACTGCGGGCCGTCTCAGGAGGTTCCGGACTGTGGGCCGTCTCAGGAGGTTCCGGACTGCGGGCCATCTCAGGAGGTTCCGGACTGCGGGCCATCTCAGGAGGTTCCGGACTGCGAGCCGTCTCAGGAGGTTTCGGACCGCATGCCGTCTCAGGAGGTTCCGGACTGCATGCCGTCTCAGGAGGTTCCGGACTGCGGGCCGTCTCAGGAGGTTCTGGACTGCGGGCCGTCTCAGGAGGTTCCGGACTGCAAGCCGTCTCAGGAGGTTCCGGACTGGGAACTGTCACCGGAAGCTCTGGACTGGGAACTGTCGCCGGAAGCTCAGGACTGGGAATGCACACTGGAGGCCTGATGTGTGGGGCTGGCACAGGTGGCACCAGAATGGTAACACGCACCTCAGGGCAAGTGCGAGGAGCAGGCACAGGGCGTACCAGGCTGAATAGACTCACTGGAGGCTGGGTACGTGGGGCAGGCACAGGATATACTGGGCCATGGAGGCGCACTGGAGGTCTCGAGCGTAGGGCTGGCACAACCCGCCCTGGCTGGATGCTCAACCTAGCTCGACAAATGCGGGGCGCGGGCACAGATCGCACCGGCCTGTGAATGCACACTAGCGACACAGTGCGCATCACCGCATAACACGGTGCTTGCTTCGTCACTCGCTCCCCACGGTAAGCACGGGAGTTGGCTCAGGTCTCCAACCTGACTCTGCCAATCTCCCCATGTGCCCCCCCAAACATTTTTTTGGGGGGGCTGCCTCTCGTACTTGCCTCGTGGCTGGTATAGTGCCTCGTAATATTGCCGCTCCGCTTTAGCTGCCTCAATTTCTTCTTTCGGACAGCGATACTCCCCAGCCTGACTCCAGGGTCCTTTCCCGTCCAGAATTTCCTCCCAGGTCCAATCCTGTTTCTCCTGGGCACGCGGCTTGGTCCTTTGGTGGTGGGAGATTCTGTCACAGTTGTCGAAAGGAGAAGCGGACCAAAGTGTGTCGTTCCACATTTTATTAACACTGTGAAACTATGCAATACATAAGCAATAAACGGAACTAACAAAAACAACAAACCGTGACGCAGAGGTGAAACATACACTACTCAAAAACAATCTCCCACAAACCCACATCCAGTGAACAGGTCAGGGTTGCAGGCAGAACAGTTGGAACTGGAGCAGCAGCATGGCCAGGTGAACTGGGGACAGCAAGGAGTCATCAAGCCAGGTAGTCCTGAGGCATGGTCCTAGGGCTCAGGTCCTCCGAGAGAGAGAAAGAAAGAAAGAAAGAGAAAAAGAGAGAATTAGAGAGAGCATATTTAAATTCACACAGGACACCGGAAAAGACAAGAGAAATACTCCAGATGTGACAGACTGACCCTAGCCCCCCGACACAACAACTACTGCAGCATAAATACTGGAGGCTGAGACAGGAGGGGTCAGGTGACACTGTAAAACAGCTGGTTCAGCTAGCTACCAGTCTAAAACAGCTGGTTCAACTAGCTACCAGTCTAAAACAGCTGGTTTAGTTAGCTACCAGTCTAAAACAGCTGGTTCAATTAGCTACCAGTCTAAAATAGCTGGTTCAGTTAGCTACAAGTCTAAAATAGCTGGTTCAGCTAGCTACCAGTCTAAAACAGCTGCTTCAGCTAACAACCAGTCTAAAGCTTCACAGAACCAGTAACAGTGGTAACCTACATTCATCTCTCTCTCTCTCTCTCTCTCTCTCTCTCTCTCTCTCTCAAACAAGGCTATGAAGTCATTCAAATTCTCTGTCCAAATTCACTTCCAACCACAGAGAGTAATCAGACGCATGTTTATATATGTTCAAGAGGCCGTGGCTCACCGTCCATGTTTCATAGCTCATTTGTTTCCCTCCGTGTGTTGGTATGACTCACTACACAGGCCTTTACAGGCCCTCACAGTGTCAGCTGGGATTTCAGGGTTCTGTTTGTCCTGCTCTGTGTCCCTGTGTGTGTGGTGTGTGTGTGTGTGTGTGTGTGTGTGTGTGTGTCCCTGTGTGTGTGTGTGTGTGTGTGTGTGTGTGTGTGTGTGTGTGTGTGTGTGTGTGTGTGTGTGTGTGTGTATGTGTATGTGTATGTGTGTGTGTGTGTGTGTGTGTGTGTGTGTGTGTGTGTGTGTGTGTGTGTGTGTGTGTGTGTGCGTGCGTGTGCGTGTGTGTATGTGTATGTGTGTGTTTTTCTGTGAAGAGGGTCTGTCTGTAATGTGTCAGTGACGTACTGGGGAGAGGGGTCAGGGGTTAAGGGGAGGTTAAGTGCAGCTCTTACACGAGGAGAGGAGAGGAGCAGGACAGCACCCTGGTGCATCACATGAACCGCTGCCAGAGCAGGGAGTTAGTAGCCAGCAGCAAGGTTGATGCAGAGGTCCTTGAACTGTTCTCCCGCTCAGTGTGTGTGTGTTAGAGACAAAAAGACAAAGACACACACACACACACACATTGTAGATTCACAGCCGACTCCTCCCTGTGATCTGCCAGCCACTCTCCACATGTGATGATGGATACCCAATCATTTGGTCCATGTCCTGCAGACCTCTGTCTGAACAGTGGACACCACTAATTGCATTAGATACAGTAGGGATTGCCTCCAGTCAGCGACACTATCTATTGAGTCTCAGACAGGGATGCTGCTGAATGTATCAGGTAGAACTGACTATATCTTGGTTGTTATGTAGAAGCCTATAGTTTAATACAATACGGGGTAGAAATACACTCCTTCCAGACAGATGATCATATTTGTCAGTTGGGGTTCTCAACATGACACTGTAAACGCAATATAGGGTTTCCTAGTGCTGCTGATCAGGAGATCTATCCTAAATGTACTGTCCCCTCGACTTTCAAGGTATGCAAACCATAACATGCACTTACATCAATTTACATTGTTCCATAGGATTGTATCAGACACAGCAAAACAAAAAACAAAGATATTCTCGACGCTCACCATTTTATCTCCGCGCCATTAGCTGTGAAGTCCCCCGTGTCGACTCTATGGGAGAATGACACGCTTGTGATTTCATTACAGCGTTCTCTGTTTCTTCATCTGATATGCGATATGATCTTGGCTAGATGTCAGTTGTCTCCTCTCCTCTCTAAGAAACTGTGAAGATGTGATTCTCCAGAGCTCTGGGTGGTTGTTGACAAGCACTATTTAGATGCTGCCTCTTTTTTCCTTGCTTGTGTTCCAAATGGCACCCTATTCCCTACATACTGCACTACATTTGATCAGACCCCTATGGACCCTGGTCAAAAGTAGTGCGCTATATAGGAAATGAGTTGCCATTTGGGACACAGTCCTTATTTCTCCCAGCAGATTGGCCCTGGTTTCATACTAATGAATTAGACAAGGGTGCTAACGAGATGCAGCATGCCGAGAGAAGATGCTGACAGTTAGCTAACAGTTCTCTGGGACGGCAGTGGTCACCTCAGACCAGGAAGTATGTGAGATTATGTGATGAATTAGCAAGGACTGTAT
This sequence comes from Salmo trutta, assembly GCF_901001165.1. Classification (NCBI taxonomy): domain Eukaryota; kingdom Metazoa; phylum Chordata; class Actinopteri; order Salmoniformes; family Salmonidae; genus Salmo; species Salmo trutta. The sequence continues at coordinate 52,306,605 of NC_042962.1, read as the reverse complement.
GTAAAGAATATTCCTTACTAGCATTTGATTTTGATGCTAGTTTGCAGAATAAACATCCCCTTTACACTGATCCATGATTTGACTACGTACTGGAGTGTTGGGTATATACTGTATCATCATCAGCATTTGTCACGTCCTGACCATAGTAAGTTGTTATTTTCTATGGTAGAGTAGGTCAGGGCGTGACAGGGGGGTTTCTAGTTTAGTTTTTCTATGTTGTTATGTTCTAGTTTTGTATTTCTATGTTGGGTTGTTCTAGTTTTTGTATTTCTGTGTTGGGCTTTGTTTGAGATGATCTCCAATTAGAGGTAGCTGGTTATCGTTGTCTCTAATTGGAGGTCATATTTAAGTTGGTGTTTGTCCCACCTGGGTTTGTGGGAGATTCATTTTGAGTAGTGTATGTTTCACCTCTGCGTCACGTTTTTTTTTTTTTTGTCATTCAGTTTATTTATGTATTGCATAGTTTCACAGTATAAATAAAATGTGGAACGACACACACGTTGCACTTTGGTCCGCTCATTCATACGACAGCCGTGACAGCATTAGACTGTATTAGAATTTTAATGATTGATATGTAAAATGGTTTGGGCAAGCCATTGGCTGAAATGTCTTTCAGTTTGTCCATATTTCTCTGGTTTTGGCTGCCACTGTGCTATCAGAAATCACTGTTATCAAATCAAATCTAATTTATTTATATAGCCCTTCTTACATCAGCTGATATCTCAAAGTGCTGTACAAAAACCCAGCCTAAAACCCCAAACAGCAAGCAATGCAGGTGTAAAAGCATGGTGGCTAGGAAAAACTCCCTAGAAAGGCCAAAAACTAGGAAGAACCTAGAGAGGAACCAGGCTATGAGGAGTGGCCAGTCCTCTTCTGGCTGTGCCGGGTGGAGATTATAACAGAACATGGCCAAGATGTTCAAATGTTCATAAATGACCAGCATGGTCAAATAATAATAATCACAGTAGTTGTCGAGGGTGCAACAGGTCAGCACCTCAAAAGTAAATGTCAGTTGGCTTTTCATAGCTGATCATTGAGAGTACCTCTACCGCTCCTGCTGTCTCTAGAAAGTGGAAAACAGCAGGTCTGGGACAGGTAGCAGATCCGGTGAACAGGTCAGGGTTCCATAACCGCAGGCAGAACAGTTGAAACTGGAGCAGCAGCACTGCCAGGTGGACTGGGGACAGCAAGGAGTCATCATGCCAGGTAGTCCTGAGGCATGGTCCTAGGGCTCAGGTCCCCCGAGAGAGAGAAAGAAAGAAAGAAAGAAAGAAAGAAAGAAAGAAAGAAAGAAAGAGAGAAAGAGAGAATTAGAGAGAGCATACTTAAATTCACACAGGACACTGGAGAAATACTCCAGATATAACAGACTGACACTAGCCACCCGACACATAAACTACTGCAGCATAAATACTGGAGGCTGAGACAGGAGGGGTCAGGAGACACTGTGGCCCAGTCCGATGATACCCCCGGACAGGGCCAAACAGGCAGGATATAACCCCACCCACTTTGCCAAAGCACCGCCCCCACACCACTAGAGGTATAACTTGAACCACCAACTTACCATCCTGAGACAAGGCCGAGTATAGCCCACAAAGATCTCCGCCACGGCACAACCCAAGGGGGGGCGCCAACCTAGACAGGAAGACCATGTCAGTGACTCAACCCACTCAAGCGACGCACCCCTCCTACGGATGGCAGGGAAGAGCACCAGTAAGCCAGTGACTTAGCCCCTGTAATAGGGTTAGAGGCAGAGAATCCCAGTGGAGAGAGGGGAACCAGCTAGGCAGAGACAGCAAGGGCGGTTCATTGCTCCAGTGCCTTTCCGTTCACCTTCACACTCCTGGGCCAGACTACACTCAATCATAGGACCTACTGAAGAGATGAGTCTTCAATAAAGACTTAAAGGTTGAGACCGAGTCTGCGTCTCTCACATGGGTAGGCAGACCATTCCATAAAAATTGAGCTCTATAGGAGAAAGCCCTGTCTCCAGCTGTTTGCTTAGAAATTCTAGGGACAATTAGGAGGCCTACGTCTTGTGACCGTAGCGTACGTGCAGGTGTGTACGGCAGGACCAAATCGGAAAGATAGGTTAGGAGCAAGCCCATGTAATACTTTGTAGGTTAGCAGTAAAACCTTGAAATCAGCCCTTGCCTTAACAGGAAGCCAGTGTAGGGAGGCTAGCACTGGAGTAATATGATCAAATTTTGGGGTTCTAGTCAGGATTCTAGCAGCCGTATTTAGCACTAACTGAAGTTATTTAGTGCTTTATCCGGGTAGCTGGAAAGTAGAGCATTGCAGTAGTCTAACCTAGAAGTAACAAACGCATGGATACATTTTTCTGCATTAATTTTGGACAGGAAATGTCTGATCTTTGCAATGTTAAGCAGATGGAAAAAAGCTGTCCTTGAAACAATCTTGATATGTTCATCAAAAGAGAGATCAGGGTCCAGAGTAACGCTGAGGTCCTTCACAGTTTTATTTGAGGCGACTGTACAACCATCAAGATGAATTGTCAGATTCAACAGAAGATCTTTTTGTTTCTTGGGACCTAGAACAAGCATCTCTGTTTTGTCCAAGTTTAAAAGTAGAATGTTTGCAGCCATCCACTTCCTTATGTCTGAAAGACAGGCTTCCAGCGAGGGTAATTTTGAAATGTACAGCTGTGTGTCATCCGCATAGCAGTGAATGTTAACATTATGTTTTCGAATGACATCCCCATGAGGTAAAATTTACAGTAAAAACAATAGTGGTCCTAAAATGGAACCTTGAGAAACACTGAAATTTACAGTTGATTTGTCAGAGGACAAACCATTCACAGAGTCAAACTGATATCTTTCCGACAGATAAGATCTAAACCAGGCCAGAACTTGTCCGTGTAGACCAATTTGGATTTCCAATCTCTCCAAAAGAATGTGGTGATTGATGGTATCAAAAGCAGCACTAAGGTCTAGAAGCACGAGGACAGATGCAGAGCCTTGGTCTGACGCCATTAAAAGGTCAGTCTCAGTGCTATGAATGGGTCTAAAACCAGACTGAAGAATTTCGTATACATTGTTTGTCTTCAGGAAGGCAGTGAGTTGCTGCGCAACAGCTTTTTCTAAACATTTTGAGAGGAATGCGAGATTCTTTCAGTAGTTTAGTTGGAATAGGGTCCAGTATGCAGGTTGAAGGTTTAGAGGCCATGATTATTTTCATCATTGTGTCAAGAGATATAGTACTAAAACACTTGAGTGTCTCCCTTGATCCTAGGTCCTGGCAGAGTTGCGCAGACTCAGGACAACTGAGCTTTGGAGGAATACACAGATTTAAAGAGGAGTCCATAATTTGCTTTCTAATGATCATGATCTTTTCCTCAAAGAAGTTCATGAATTTATTACTGCTGAAGTGAAAGCCATCCTCTCTTGGGGAATGCTGCTTTTTAGTTAGCTTTGCGACAGTATCAAAAATACATTTCAGATTGTTCTTATTTTCCTCAATTAGGTTGGAAAAATAGGATGATCGAGCAGCAGTGAAGGCTCTTCGATACTGCACGGTACTGTCTTTCCAAGCTAGTCGGAAGACTTCCAGTTTGGTGTGGCACCATTTCCGTTCCAATTTTCTGGAAGCTTGCTTCAGAGGTCGGGTATTTACTGTATACCAGGGAGCTAGTTTCTTATGACAAATGTTTTTAGTTTTTAGGGGTGCAACTGCATCTAGGGTATTGCGCAAGGTTAAATTGAGTTCCTCAGTTAGGTGGTTAACTGATTTTTGTCCTCTGATGTCCTTGGGTAGGCAGAGGGAGTCTGGAAGGGCATCAAGGAATCTTTGGGTTGTCTGAGAATTTATAGCATAACTTATAAACTATAACTTTTGATGCTCGTTGGTTGGGGACTGAGCAGATTATTTGTTGTGATTGCAAACGTAATAAAATGGTGGTCCGATAGTCCAGGATTATGAGGAAAAATATTAAGATCCACAACATTTATTCCATGGGCCAAAACTAGGTCCAGAGTATGACTGTGGCAGTGAGTAGGTCCGGAGACATGTTGGACAAAACTCACTGAGTCGATGATGGCTCCGAAAGCCTTTTGGGGTGGGTCTGTGGACTTTTCCATGTGAATGTTAAAGTCACCAAAAATGTGAATATTATCTGCTATGACTACAAGGTCCGATAGGAATTCAGGGAACTCAGTGAGGAACGCTGCATATGGCCCAGGAGGCCTGTAAACAGTAGCTATAAAAAGTGATTGAGTAGGCTGCGTAGATTTCATGACTAGAAGCTCAAAAGACGAAAACGTCTGGGGTTTTTTTGTAAATTGAAATTTGCTATTGTAAATGTTAGCAACACCTCCGCCTTTGCGGGATGCGTGGGAGATATGGTCACTAGTGTAACCAGGAGGTGAGGCCTCATTTAACACAGTAAATTCATCAGGCTTAAGCCATGTTTCAGTCAGGCCAATCACATCAAGATTATGATCAGTGATTAGCTCATTGACTATAACTGCCTTGGAAGTGAGGGATCTAACATTAAGTAGCCCTATTTTGAGATGTGAGGTATCACGATCTCTTTCAATAATGGCAGGAATGGAGGAGGTCTTTATTCTAGTGAGATTGCTAAGGCGAACACCGCCATGTTTAGTTTTGCCCAACCTAGGTCGAGGCACAGACACGGTCTCAATGGGGATAGCTGAGCTGATTACACTGACAATGCTAGTGGCAGACTCCACTAAGCTGGCAGGCTGGCTAACAGCCTGCTGCCTGGCCTGCACCCTATTTCATTGTGGAGCTAAGGGAGTTAGAGCCCTGTTTATGTTCGTAGATAAGATGAGAGCACCCCTCCAGCTAGGATGGAGTCCGTCACTTCTCAACAGGCCAGGCTTGGTCCTGTTTGTGGGTGAGTCCCAGAAAGAGGGCCAATTATCTACAAATTCTATCTTTTGGGAGGGGCAGAAAACAGTTTTCAACCAGCAATTGAGTTGTGAGACTCTGCTGTAGAGCTCATCACTCCCCCTAACTGGGAGGGGGCCAGAGACGATTACTCGATGCCGACACATCTTTCTAGCTGATTTACACGCTGAAGCTATGTTGCGCTTGGTGACCTCTGACTGTTTCATCCTAACATCGTTGGTGCCGACGTGGATAACAATATCCCTATACTCTCTACACTCGCCAGTTTTAGCTTTAGCCAGCACCATCTTTAGATTAGCCTTAACGGTAGCCCTGCCCCCTGGTAAACAGTGTATGATCGCTGGATGATTCGCATCTCTTACTTACAGTAAGTAACGTATACATAACAGCCTGGGGTCAATGTAGTGATCATCTGTTTATAAAAGGTCCATGACTTCACATATTTATATCACATAAATATCCGTAGTCAAACGTACTTAATGACTCCAAGTACGAGTAACAGCTAATGAACTTCCTCTGAGGTGAAAATGTATCTCTTGCTACTTGGTTGTTTTGACATTTAGTTTCATATCTGCATCGCGTCCTTGTTTGCTCCATCACTTAGAATGGAAACAGAAGGTATTGCCAGAGTCAATAACAGATACCAACATTTAGCTGTAAAAATGAACTCATGGGGGGGGGGGGGGGGAGAAAGAACTGCAGTGTACGAACTGGCTCCCGTTAAAGGAGAGTGTATATTCACCAAGCAACCTTGGCCTTTATATGTCTTGTTTAGATGATGCTTTTAGTATGATTTCTGTCTTTTATAAACGTTCTCGCCAACGATATCAATCTCTCCACAGTCCCTTTATTTAGCCATTCGGCCGGATTATGAAAAATGTATTAATTACCATGAGAGCCTCCCGTAGAACATCACGTCACTTACACAGCTCAAAGTAGATTATTTATTCGTTTCCAAGGTACGGAGTGGACCTTTACAGGAGATGAAGTTGGCACTTGACCCACCATAACCATGATTGCACTACACACACACACACACACACACACACACACACACACACACACACACACACAGTGCTACTGTATTGTACGACTTACAGGCCCAGTCTCCTTAGCCCCATCTGCATCCCTCATCCACAGCACAGCAACCTCTCCTCTAGTTGTTCTTCTTGTCACTCACAGAGACGGTTCCAAAGACATCCCGGTGCAAGTGCTCAGCCAAGCAACAGTGCAGATAGAGAGAGATTGAAGGCAGTGACTCTATCTATATTTTTAGTGCTGGTTAATGGTATATTTTCAGAGAGTGTGAAGTGTAGCCTACCTACGGAAAGCTATTCATTTTCTTATCTCCTTGTGCCTAGCTTCGTTATGGCGCTGTGAAAGCCTTCTAGTGCTGTGCTATTTCTCACTGCTTTAGACCAGCATTCTGTCATGTGTTAAAGGGAGTCAATGTTTGATATGGATAGCAAGGAACAAATGAAAGTGAAGTTTGGTCAGACCAACCTGTGAAATATCCAACTAACAGCATGATTTGTTTCGATATCTGATCCATGTACTTCAGGAAAAGCAGGGTTTGAAATAGAATATCATAATTGTATCAAAATATTAAATCCTGTGATTGTATCTTGAATAACTCTGGCAGACTCTGTCTCCCCACAGAGCGACGACCTGTCTCATTTACAATGATTGATTAATCCAACAATTAAAATTCCTCTCTCCGAGAATGTTTTGATTAATATTCTTGTCTTGAGGTTCCGAACCACCCATGATGACATTGAAAAATAAATAAACACCCAGAACTCAAGAAGAAGAATTCTCCAACAGAGGAGCTCTATCTACCCAGCTCGGGAAGAAGAAGAAGAAAAGTCCCATATTCCGTGGGTGATTGACAAGTCTGACATATGGAATAGTTCACCTATTCCCCAGTGACAGACAGATGGGGAGAGTGGAGAGGCGGGTAAACTTGCCTGCGAGGCTGAGTATGATTTTGGAAATTCGGAGCCGTCTGATCAAAAGGACTCGACATCTCTTCTACTAAATTTAGCACCAGTGGCAATTAGTACCGGAGTCACACAGTCACTCCCGGAGCAGCTGACAAACGGTGCCTTAACAAGTCAGAGATGTTGATCTAGGTTTGTTGGATTTATGTGGTAGTGTGTTTTGGTGTGTGGGTGTGGGTGTGTGTGTGTGTGATGTTGTCTTATCTGTCTGCCTTAGCAGTACATGCAGTACTGTACCTGTTACTATGTTTGATGTCTTAGTGGCAGATTGAGATAGTGTGTGTATGTGTGTGTGTGTGCGTGCGTGCGTGCGTGCGTGCGTGCGTGCGTGTGTGTGTGTGTGTGTGTGTGTGTGTGTGTGTGTGTGTGTGTTTGTTTTCAGTGTGTGTCTATTGACTTTGTTTGTTTAATTACGGGAGAGGGAAAAAGAGAGAGAGATAGAGAGAAGAAAATAGAGATTGGAAAGAAATCAAGACATGACCTCATAGCTTCCCGTGTGATTTTCATTTCCAAATTAATTACAGAGACAGTTAGCTACTCAAAACATAGTGTGGTCTTCCCCAAAACATCCTAAACTACCGTGGAAACCCTGGAAGAGGAACTCAGAGCAGAATCAAAGACATAACAAAGGAGTGCTGTGGGCCAACTGAAATCTCTTGGTGAAATCATCTGATGCCAGTTACATAGTTGTTAGTTACATAGCTAGTCATTGCATAAACCTCTGAGATGGCGCACAACCACGTCCGTTCTGAGCAGATTCTCACTCTCGCTCACAATCTCTATCTCAGGAGGTTGGCCATCCCTGTGAAGTACTGGGGATGTTTATAAGCTCTGAGAGAGAGAGAGAGAGAGAGAGAGAGAGAGAGAGAGAGAGCGAGAGAGAGAGAGAAAGTCATAGAGAGAGAGCGAAAGTCAGAGAGAGAGCAAGAGCAAGAGAGCGAGAGCAAGAGAGCGAAAGTCAGAGAGGAAGAGAGTGAGAGAGAAAGTGAGAGAGAGATAAACAAGAGAGAGAAACAGAGACGGGAGAGTAGGATAGAGAGATGAACGAGAGAGAGAAACAGAGGGGGGAGAGTAGGAGAGAGAGATGAACGAGAGAGAGAAACAGAGAGGGGGAGAATAGGAGAGAGAGATGAAAGACAGAGAAACAGAGGGGGGAGAGTAGGAGAGAGAGAGATGAACGAGAGAGAGAAACAGAGAGGGGGAGAATAGGATAGACAGATGAACGAGACAGAGAAACAGAGGGGAGAGTAGGGGAGAGAGATGAACGAGAGAGAGAAACAGAGGGGGGAGAGTAGGAGAGAGAGATGAAAGACAGAGAAACAGAGAGGGGAGAGTAGGAGAGAGAGATGAACGAGAGAGAGAAACAGAGGGGGGAGAGTAGGAGAGACAGATGAAAGACAGAGAAACAGAGAGGGGAGAGTAGGAGAGACAGATGAAAGACAGAGAAACAGAGGGGGGAGAATAGGATAGACAGATGAACGAGACAGAGAAACAGAGGGAAGAGTAGGAGAGAGAGATGAACGAGAGAGAGAAACAGAGGGGGGAGAGTAGGAGAGAGAGATGAACGAGACAGAGAAACAGAGAGGGGAGAGTAGGAGAGAGAGATGAACGAGAGAGAGAAACAGAGGGGGGAGAGTAGGAGAGAGAGATGAACGAGACAGAGAAACAGAGAGGGGAGAGTAGGAGAGACAGATGAAAGACAGAGAAACAGAGGGGGGAGAGTAGGAGAGAGAGATGAAAGACAGAGAAACAGAGAGGGGGAGAATAGGAGAGAGATGAACGAGACAGAGAAACAGAGGGGGGAGAGTAGGAGAGACAGATGAAAGACAGAGAAACAGAGAGGGGGAGAGTAGGAGAGAGAGATGAAAGACAGAGAAACAGAGAGGGGGAGAGTAAGAGAGAGATGAACGAGACAGAGAAACAGAGGGGGGAGAGTAGGAGAGACAGATGAAAGACAGAGAAACAGAGAGGGGGAGAATAGGAGAGACAGATGAACGAGACAGAGAAACAGAGAGGGGAGAGTAGGAGAGAGAGATGAAAGACAGAGAAACAGAGGGGGGAGAGTAGGAGAGAGAGATGAAAGACAGAGAAACAGAGGGGGGAGAGTAGGAGAGAGAGATGAAAGACAGAGAAACAGAGAGGGGGAGAGTAAGAGAGAGAGATGGAAGGCTGGGGTTCAGAAGGAGCAGCCGTTCAGAGCAGTGGAGGAAATAATATATCTGTTGTAGTTCTCCTCCCAGACGTCTCAGCCCACGTCTAAGACTCACTGCATTTCCTCTCTCTCCTGTGTCTCCGGAGCTGTGAGTGGGTTTGACCTCAAAGCGCTCCTCCCCCTTTAGAGTGTCAGGCCTTGGGTGTGTTTTCCTTGGCCTGGGAGATATGAGGGAGAGAAAAATCTGCAGACAGCCCATCACAACCTCAACTCTTTGTTTATCTATTAATAATTGAGCATCGCTGAAGACAACAAGGGGCGGGGGCTTGGGAGGGTTGATGGGGGTTGGGGAGGTGGCATCACATGGGAAATGTATACCTTTAACACGGCGGTTTGGGCTAATCTGCAGCTAGCGCTCTCCCTCTGAAGTATGGTTAGAGGGATGGACAGAGAGAGAGAGAGAGAGAGAGAGAGCGTTAGGTTTTAGTTTGTTGTTGTTGTTTGTCATAGCTGTAGGGTGTGTTTATGTATGAGTCTGGAGACGGTGCCTGCCTGTGCCATAGCCCTCTGTGTCTCCTTCTGTTTGTACTGCCTTAACTCTTCGTAGTGTGTGTGTGTGTGTGTGTGTGTGTGTGTGTGTGTGTGTGCGTGCGTGCGTGCGTGTGATTGTGCAAGAAAGAGAGATAGGTGAGGGGTTGTTGATTTGACAATACTCCCAACCTTTTGTACTGTCCATTGAACACCTGGCCTTAGTGTCTTATTGTTGCTGTATATGAGTCCATGTATACTATCTATTACCTCAGTAACACAGCTTTGAGCCTTAGTGTCTTATTGTTGCTGTATATGAGTCCATGTATACTATCTATTACCTCAGTAACACAGCTTTGAGCCTTAGTGTCTTATTGTTGCTGTATATGAGTCCATGTATACTATCTATTACCTCAGTAACACAGCTTTGAGCCTTAGTGTCTTATTGTTGCTGTATATGAGTCCATGTATACTATCTATTACCCCAGTAACACAGCTTTGAGGCTTAGTGTCTTATTGTTGCTGTATATGTGTCTATGTATACTATCTATTACCCCAGTAACACAGCTTTGTTTAAGGATACACAAAATGACACATTACTATAGTGAGAATCATTTGGGAAACAATTAGGAAATGTTTACCTTCAATTTCTACACTACTATTTATCATTCTCCAATGTGAGAATATGTCAGCAGTTTAGGAGAGAACAAGGTCTTTTACGGGTCTGGTATTCTGTATTTTACAGGTGTAATGGGATAATGATCAGTCCAAGTATGATTATATTTCCTGTATTGTGGCGTCCTCCACATCTGAAGGTTGGCTTACCTCTCACGTTTTCTCTAATTAAGTAGCCTTTAAACATTTTCCCCACAGACCGCTTGCTGTCAGAACAAAGTCCACATTGTTTCTCCCTCTGAGGCAGCGGCCCTTGAGTGAAAGCCTCAGAGCCTCCTAACATTACCATCATGAGCTGAGAGGGTCCCGGCCCTCGGGGGCTGTCCACCAAATAAGTTGTCGGAGCAGACAAGTCTATTGAGCGTTCGGATGAGTTCTGGAAAAGGAGTGGTTTAATGAGAGAATGATTACCGTGTTCTCTAGTGATGGCTGGGGATGTTACCGCTCCATATGTCAGCAGGAGGAGAGGAGGAGAGGAGGAGAGGAGGAGAGGAGGACAGGATGACGGGAGAGCTTCCAATCAAAAAGAGAGGAGGACAATGATTAGAGAGAAACTAGATATTCAGTCTATTCCCCAAAGTGTTTCAGGGCATTTTTTTTGTGGTTAATTCTCCAACATGGGATTTCGCTTTGTCTACAAGTAGGAAATGTGTTGATTAGCAAGAGTTTATTTTACCTCAATTTTTCACTGATGCAAATACATTCCACTGTAATGGGAGAGGTACTGACTGTTTCCTATCTGTGCCAGCGTAGTAATACCAATAACATGTCATTATTCACATTTAGTTACTCTCTGGTCTGTGCCCAGAAGTTAGAGGATATGGCAACCTGGCAACCTCTTGTTTATTTCTGGATGTAAACAATCGTTTTCCTCGACCTGCAAAAGTTCCTGTAATCATACATTATCTACGGTAAACTGTCGATGTCAGTCAGTCAGTCAGTCAGTCCGTCCGTCCGTCCGTCCGTTTTTCCCTCTGGCTGTCATCAAGGAACAGATGCAGCTCTTTATTCATTGACACCCTTCCCTTTGATATGAATATATTTTATATCATTCCCCTCCCGTTTTAGGAAGAGGAGATGCCATTAGCAGTGTATTATGTTCTAGTTGGAACGGAAATATCTCCAAAAGAATAGTCGCCTTGTGCACGGCTCATTAGTACATTGCTTTTCTTACAAACGTATCAACAGTGTTCTAAGCTAATAAGCTTTTGTATTTCTAGGCTATATGATGTAGAAAGAGGGAGCTGAAGGTCACAGGTCTGATTGAGCGCAGAGTGCTTCCATGAGGGAGTGATTTATCGGGAATTATTGTGCTGCTCTTTGCTCCAGAGAGTTTACTATTGATGTGTGGAGTTGAAATAGCTTCTTCAAGAGAAGAGGGAGATAGGGGCTTCACAGACGACACAGGCAGTCCTCTCATCAGCCAGACACAGCCTCCCTACGCTTTATAGACCTTCATTTCATTCGGCCAGCTTTTTTTGTTGTTGGGAGACACAAACACACACAGTCGTGCATTCACGTATACGTACACATACACACACGCACAGAAACACATCAAAGATGCACAGACACATGCACAAACATTAGTGGTGGAAAAAGTACTCAATTGTCATGCTTAAGTAAAAGTAAGGATACCTCAATAGAAAATGACAAGTGAAAGTCACCCAGTAAAATACTACTTGAGTAAAAGTCTAAAAGTATTTCGTTTTAAATATACTTAAGTATCAAATGTAAATGTTATTGCTAAAATATACTTTGTAATTCCTTATATTAAACAAACCAGACGGCCCAACTTTCTTTTTTTCTTTACAGATAGCCAGGGGCACACCCCAACACTAATTTACAAACGAAGCATGAGTGTTTAGTGAGTTCAGATCAGGCAGTACGGATGACCAGGGATGTTCTCTTGATAAGTGCCTGAATTGGACCCTTTTCCTGTCCTGCTGAGCATTCAACATGTAACGAGTACTTTTGGGTGTCAGGAAAAATGTATGAAGTAAAAAATATATTATTTTATTTAGGAATGTAGTGAAGTGAAAGTAAAATTTGTCAAAAATAAAATAATAAAGTAAAGTACAGATACCCCCCCAAAAAACGTAAATAGTACATGAAAGTATTTTTACTTAAGTTCTTTACACCACTGACATGCATACAGTATACACAAGTCAGGTACATATTACAAACAAACACATTCTGTCCTTTCTCCCTTCCTGGTAGTTTGGAAAGGGAGACTTTTTTCTTAGAGGTATTAGCTAATTATTACAATTAGTTAACTGGTCATTCAACAAAACCAACCTCTTCAGTATTTGTTGTGAACAATTCCAGGGGGATCCTCTACTCAGAGGCAGCAGGTAGCCTAGTGGTTCGAGCGTTGGGCCAGTAAATGAAAAGCTGCTCGTTCAAATACCCAAGACGACAAGGTGAAAAATCTGTCGATGTTCCCTTGCGCAAGGCACTTAAACCCTAATTTGCTCTAGGGGCACCATACTACTATTGCTGACTGTGTAAAACAACACATTCCACTGCACCTATCTGGTGCATTTGACAGTAAAACAATTTCTTCTTGTATTACAGGAAATATGGATCAGGATCACTAGTCATGACCATGTTAAACATCAAAACATGCCAGATATCCATCTTTCAATCCCTCTTCAACGTCTGTCCAATGCATCAGTCTTATTGAGCCTTTTTATTTTCTTCTTTAAGTCACCAAATGAACTCGTTTCAGACGTTCCTGCAGTGTTTATTTCAGTGTTTGAAACTAGGTCCTGGTGGGTTGGCGCGTTGGGAGCCCTGTCAGTGTTTGTGGAAAGACAGGCTGATTAGGGAGGAGGTGAGGCACATGTTTTCTCCATCCCTCCATCTATCCCTCTATCTATCTGCCTACCTACCTCTCGTTTTTAATGAGCCACACAGACAGGCTTTACACTACCTGCCATGGATGAAGGGAGAGAGAGAGAGAGAGAGAGAGAGAGAGAGATGGGGGAGATAGTTGGAGCGAGTGGGAAAGAGGGTGGGAGAGAGAGAGAGGGAGAGAGAGAGAGGGAGAGAGTGAAAGAGAGAGGAGTCTGGCTTCAGACTTCACAAACACAGGTTATACTGCAGTTCTAGCCCAGTGTCTGCTACAGCACATCAAAGAGAGCAATGCCAGGTGAGGGGAACACAAGCTGGCAAATGAGTTCTGAACAGAGAGAGAGAGAGCGGTAACATGAAGGGGGGATGAACAGAGAGAGAGAACACAGTGAAGAGGAAGTGTGAGGGCAGGGCGGGCCACTGACAGACAGACAGACAGACAGACAGACAGACAGACAGACAGACAGACAGACAGACAGACAGACAGACAGACAGACAGACAGACAGACAGACAGACAGACAGACAGACAGACAGACAGACAGACAGACAGACAGACATGAAGGACATCCTCAGGATTATTTCTCTTTATTAGTAGTATTTCTATATTTATTGTGATATTGTCATTGAACATATCATGGGGTGGTGGTGGTACACTTAGGACATAGGACACAGGAGTACTACTCCTCCATAGCAGTACTTTGTAGGTAGGAAACGCAGAATCACACCAGAGAGCTTCTGAAATAATCATCACAAGATCTGTTCTATACTGAGTCATGGGGTCAAGGAGAGAGAACAGGAGAGAGAGAGACAGAGAGAGAGAGACAGAGAGAGCGAAGGAGAGATGCAGTGAAGCCTTAGAGACCAAGGGTGAGAGTCTAAATCTTTCATCCTTCTCCCGGATCAGAAATTCTTGGCTGGATTATCAGCTCTAAACCCTAACAAGGGCATCTGGTGCAGTGTGACAGACAGACAGACAGACAGACAGGCAGGCAGGCAGGCAGGCAGGCAGGCAGGCAGGCAGGCAGGCAGGCAGGCAGGCAGGCAGGCAGGCAGGCAGACAGACAGACAGACAGACAGACAGACAGACAGACAGACAGACAGACAGACAGACAGACAGACAGACAGACAGACAGACAGACAGACAGACAGACAGACAGACAGGAGGATATAGGTCGTTATCAATAAAACGTCACAATACAGTGCAGAGCGTTGGGTTTGGCTGCTGGTTGGCAAGGAGACCTCCAGCGCCGCTAAAACCCTTGACAACTACGTGCCGTTTTCAATTGTTGAGTAAATGTTATTTGGTATTTTGTTGTAATATCATCACCTCTTAAATAGCATAGTCAGAACTACACATTTCAGATTATTCCACATTTAGCTCGTTAGAGTTATACAGGAAGTAACTGCATGCCTTTTATGATCAGTAAACATCAATTAATCATGTCATTTCAGATACATGTGGGTCGCCTATCCATTTGGCATGTAGCTAGCTAGCTAAGCAAAAAACATGGTCATTTAGCTTGCTTCATCAGAAATTAGGCTTTTGGAAAGAGCTTGAAATCGACAAGTCCTCATCCTGGTAAAGTTGTCAGTCAGAATGCTGTCATCCCCATCATAGATGGCAAGCAAATCAAACAATATTTGGATAAAGCCATCTAGTTTGCCCCCTGAAAGTTAGCTTGTTAACAAGATCTGTTATTAGCTAGCTAGTCAATTTGACATGGTCCGTCAATCAATGTAGCCTATTATGTCTGTCAGCGGCAATGGTAATTAAACACATTTTACATTTTAGTAGACGCTCTTATCCAGAGTGACTTACAGTAGTGAATGCATACATTTCATTTCATACCTTTTTTTTTCTGTGCTGGCCCCCCATGGCAATTGAACCCACAACCCTGGTGTTACAAACACCATGCTCTACCAACTGAGCTACAGGGAAACACTTTAAACCACTGTTGAAAAGGGGATCATATTAGTTAACTTCTCTTGGTAGGCCTACGTTAGTTGGAGAGAAAAGTACATTAGGTTTACTTACCACTATGTTTAGCCAAAGTTTCTACCGGTAGCTTGCAAAGTAAATGTTATAAACTGACGGTAACGTTACATTGGCAAATACGCCCTTCTGCTGCTTGACAGGCAGAGCCCACAAAGGATGAGAAATTAACCTTAACCACTCATACTACTCAGGTATAGTTCACTTTTATATTATATCACTGAAATATCCAGTTAATGGTGGCCAATACTGAGAGATATTGTGCGGCTACCCTCAGGTACCTGAAATTAAATGATCCGTTGATGTTTACTGATCATGAAAAGCGTGCGGTTACCTGCTGTATGACTCTGATGACAGAGCTAAACGTGGAATAATCTGTGTAGTTCTGAAGGTGCTCTTTAAAACGGGATGATATTACAACAAAATAGTTAACATTTATTTAACAATCTCTTGAAAACGGCACCCAATATTATTTTGATTTAAAAAAAAGCAATTTCCACACTGCTCTAGTAGTCTATGTGGAGGCGTGTGTATTGTATTTTGCTGCATTGTGTTTTATATTGTATTATGATGTATTTCATTGCGTTGTATTATGTTGTATTGAGTTGTGTTCTGTCTGTACTGGTCTCCTCTGTACTGCTCTCCTCTGTACATTTTAGTCATTTAGCAGATGCTCTTATCCTGAGCGACTTACAGCAGTGAATGCATTTATTTCATAAATTTATTTCTCTGTCCTGGTCCCCCGTGAGAATCAAATCCACAACCCTGGCGTTGCAAACACCATGCTCTACCAACTGAGCCACACGGGACCACAGAGGAGATCTTTACTGCTCTCCTCTGTACTGCTCTCCTCTTTACTGCTCTCCTCTTTACTGCTCTCCTCTGTACTGCTCCCCTCTGTTTTGCTCTCCTCTGTACTGCTCTCCTCTTTACTGCTCCCCTCTGTTTTGCTCTCCTCTGTACTGCTCTCCTCTTTACTGCTCTCCTCTGTACTGCTCTCCTCTGTACTGCTCCCCTCTGTTTTGCTCTCCTCTGTACTGCTCTCCTCTATTCTGCTCTCCTCTATTCTGCTCTCCTCTGTACTGCTCTCCTCTGTACTGCTCTCCTCTGTACTGCTCTCCTCTGTACTGCTCTCCTCTGTACTGCTCTCCTCTGTACTGCTCTCCTCTATTCTGCTCTCCTCTGTACTGCTCTCCTCTGTACTGCTCTCCTCTATTCTGCTCTCCTCTGTACTGCTCTCCTCTGTACTGCTCTCCTCTGTACTGCTCTCCTCTATTCTGCTCTCCTCTTTACTGCTCTCCTCTGTACTGCTCTCCTCTGTACTGCTCTCCTCTGTACTGCTCTCCTCTGTACTGCTCTCCTCTTTACTGCTCTCCTCTGTACTGCTCTCCTCTCTGTACTGCTCTCCTCTGTACTGCTCTCCTCTGTACTGCTCTCCTCTTTACTGCTCTCCTCTTTACTGCTCTCCTCTGTACTGCTCTCCTCTGTACTGCTCTCCTTTGTACTGCTCTCCTCTGTACTGCTCCAGCCCCTTGATGTTGATGATGGTGTTATTCAGTTGGGAGCTTCAACAACAGTCTGAGAAACACTTGAAATGCTATTAAGCTTGTAGTGGGCTGGCGTGCGCCCCTTGCGAGTCTCGTCCTGTCAATATGACTGTAGGATACACACAAGTGCATCGACTAGAGAGAGATTGCCTGTCAGTGCGTGATTTCGGCGTCTCCACTGATGACGGTAATAATAACCATTCGTCTGAGTGGCTGCAAATGGGAAAAAGCTAAAAGAACTATAGCTACACCTAGTTACCTTCTGCAATCAGAGAAAACACAGCTTCCTGATTCCAACTCCCAGCCCCAAGCCAGAGTTAGAGGCCAGTGGTAGCCCCCACGGTGGATTGCATTACATATCTGGTTGTTCAGATGGGCCTCCATCCTATATGCTGGACATTAGTATGGAATTTGTGTACTGAAAGGAGAATCCCCTTGACGAGCACGTCGCTGGAGCGTAGCAATCTGAACCCGTCTGCTTGTTGTCCAGTAATCAGCCGGGAGAGATGGGGGAGGCTGGAGAGAAACAGATGATCTGACAGTTGATATTTTGGCTCTTTTGTTCATTGTTTTTAATCGGTCCCTTTCCCATATGGCACCAATCATGATCTAATGCTGTTCTCAAAATAAAGGGATACTTGTGTTAGTCATCCCGAAAAACAATCCTCACAATAATGTCCCTGACAGTGAGACATAGTTACTGTAAACTATTCATTCTTCTGACTGTTGTCGTGTTGTCTTCAGACGTCTCTGCTGCCTTCCCTGTCTCTCGCTCTCTCCTCCCATTCCTCTCTGCCCTACCTCCCCCTCTCGCTATTTTCCCTTCCTCATCTTGTTTTAAGCATGATCACTCCCTCCCCCCCTCTCTCCCTCTCTACTTCCTTCCTTCCTTCCCCCCTCCTCCCCCTTTCCCCTCAACGCTTTGAATCTGGTGTTGATGATACTTGGAGGAAGCACTTCTGGGTGGATACCAGGTGTCTTCCCATGGTTAGCAAACAGGGCTTTTCTCTGGTGTCCTGTCTGCTTGTCAGTCTCTGTGTAACACACACACACACACACACACACACACACACACACACACACACACACACACACACACACACACACACACACACACACACCCTCTGCGCACACTAACTTATGGGATACATATGGGTATGGCCTGTATAGAAGTCTTAGTTTGGCCATGCTTGTTTTTAGTTGTTGTGTGTGTGAAAGACAAATAGAGAGAGAGAGAGAGATAGACGGAGACAGAGATACAGGGATGGAAAGAGGAAGGAGGTCCATGTGAGTATGATCTGTTTGTTTGGGTATGCGTTGCCTTAGGGACCTCTCTCCCTCTCCGTCTCCACTCCTTTCTTTTCCCCCGGGTTGAAATAATGGTCGTCTGGCTGTTTTTCCTACGTCTCCACTGACTGTCCAACGCAGAGCTCTCTGGTTCCCCGCTCTGATGTCTCAATTCAAATGATTCAGTCTGCTTAGATAAAGAAGAAAGGAGAAAATATTTTCGAGGAACAATGGCACCTCTTTCGTTTTGGTAACTGATCCCTGGTCCGTGCCTATGCTAACGCCTTGCTGACAGCGCTAATAGCACAGTACTGTGTTTCAGAGCAGGTTCTTTATGGAAGGCTAGGCCATGAGATCTGGTGTGCATATTTACATGGAAACAGATTTCAGACGGCTGTTCACAACAGGAGAGAGAAGAGGAGTCACAGTGATGGTTTCTATGTATTATCTTACATGTCAGGTATCTACATCCCAGAACACTGATACGTGGCTGAGCATTAGCTAGGGGTTTGTGTGTGTGTGTGTGTGTGTGTGTCTGTTTGATCAAGGTAAAGAGTGGATGTGTGATCTGCATTCTAAAACAGTTGGGGGGGGGGGGGGGGGGGGTGAACCAGAAGTTCATAAATCTACAACTAGAATAAGATCTAATAAGCATCTGCAAAGTGCTCAGTGTTAGAGGCCCACATGCTGCTGACTGGCTGTTGTTCTAGTGTTGATATGTTGGCCTCTCCAGAGGCGCGACGGGGTACAGGGAGGAGACCTGTTGGCCCACCGCATCTGTCCCCCTTCCAGTCACCTTCCACACTGTCAGGTAATTAGAGAGGGAGGGAGCTGGGGAGGGACTAGCCACCAGGAGAGAGGAACTGGAGAGGGGGAGGAGGGGAAGAGGGGAAGGGGGGGAGAGCTAAGGGAGAGAGGTCATAAAGACGGGGGAGAATAGGGGGAGAGCTAAGGGAGAGAGGTCATAAAGACAGGGGAGAAGAGGGGGAGAGGACCCCCCTCCTGAGCTGGGGAAGAGAGGGGAGGGGGGAGCTAGGGGAGAGAGGCCATAAAGACAGGGGAGAAGAGGGGGAGAGGACCCCCCTCCTGAGCTGGGGAAGAGATGGGAGAGAGAGCAGAAGGAGGGGGGGAGCTAGGGGAGAGAGGTCATAAAGACAGGGGAGAAGAGGGGGAGAGGACCCCCCTCCTGGGCTTGGCCACGGCCTTGAGACGTCTTCATCCTGGCCGTCCTCTCCTCCCAGGCTCCTCTCTGCTCTTTGCTCTTTCATCAGGACAGAAACGCCGGTGTCAGCACTGTTGGAGGGAGGCAGACAGCCCTCTTCTCATCCTCCTCCTCCTCTCATCCTCTCTTCCTCCACCTCTCTTCCTCTAGTCTGCCGCCAAATCGACTTTATCAGTCTTTTCTTAGAATGCTCTCTCTCTCCATCTACCTCAGGGGTCAGACCAGTGGTGGAGATGGAGGGTGGATAAGGGGAAGGTGGAGGAGTGAGAAGGGTGGCAGGGGGTGCGAGGGTTGAAGGAGCACCGCCACAACTTGAAGGCAGAGAGATAATTCTGGGGCGCCTCTGTTTAAGGTTAAAGCCTCATTTGCATTTCAAAAGCGTGGCCGCGATGTTGCCACCTCAGGGACAGCCAGGAGACAGCCAGCGGTGGCCCGGACCCACGTGTCATTTAATGTCAGCGGGCGCTGGGGCATTGATGAAATTAATAGAGCGGACCCGTGATTGATAACGCTGCTCACCGCTCGTCTGTCTGACACTCTCGCTCTCTCTCTCTCTCTCTCGTCTGTCTGACACTCTCTCTCTCTCTCTCGTCTGCTGCCTCTTGTCTCCCCCCCCCCAACCCATCTGAATATCCTCCATCGCTAAACAACAACAAAGCCTTTCTCTGTAGTGAAAATATACCAACAGAATGCTAATATCTGGACTCTCAGGAAAGGTAAGCTATGCCCCATTGTTGGAGATGTCCCCCCACTCTGTTACAGCGTACCTCCGATTTAAAGACTTTCTACCCTGTAGGTCCGTTTCCATAATGGTGGGAACTCTCTGTTACCTGCAGCTTGGACCTCCTTGTCTTTGTGAGAACGATCCAGGGTGGTCAGCTGGGTGTGATTGAGTAAAGAGACGTGTGGTAGGGTGGAGGGGAGGGAGGGAGGGAGGGAGGGAGGGAGGGAGGGAGGGAGGGAGGGAGGGAGAGAGAAAGTCACAGAGACAGGTATAGGTTGGAGGGGAGGGAGGGAGGGAGGGAGAGAGAGAGGAAGTCACAGAGACAGGTATAGGGTGGAGGGGAGGAGAGAGAGAGGAAGTCACAGTGACAGGTATAGGGTGGAGGGGAGGAGTGAGAGAGGAAGTCACAGTGACAGGTATAGGGTGGAGGGAAGGAGTGAGAGAGGAAGTCACAGTGACAGGTATAGGGTGGAGGGGAGGGAGGGAAGGAGAGAGAGAGGAAGTCACAGTGACAGGTATAGGGTGGAGGGAAGGAGAGAGAGAGGAAGTCACAGTGACAGGTATAGGGTGGAGGGGAGGAGAGAGAGAGGAAGTCACAGTGACAGGTATAGGGTGGAGGGAAGGAGTGAGAGAGGAAGTCACAGTGACAGGTATAGGGTGGAAGGGAGGAGTGAGAGAGGAAGTCACAGTGACAGGTATAGGGTGGAGGGGAGGAGAGAGAGAGGAAGTCACAGTGACAGGTATAGGGTGGAGGGAAGGAGTGAGAGAGGAAGTCACAGTGACAGGTATAGGGTGGAGGGGAGGAGTGAGAGAGGAAGTCACAGTGACAGGTATAGGGTGGAGGGGAGGAGAGAGAGAGGAAGTCACAGTGACAGGTATAGGGTGGAGGGAAGGAGTGAGAGAGGAAGTCACAGTGACAGGTATAGGGTGGAGGGGAGGAGAGAGAGAGGAAGTCACAGTGACAGGTATAGGGTGGAGGGGAGGAGAGAGAGAGGAAGTCACAGTGACAGGTATAGGGTGGAGGGGAGGAGAGAGAGAGGAAGTCACAGTGACAGGTATAGGGTGGAGGGGAGGAGAGAGAGAGGAAGTCACAGTGACAGGTATAGGGTGGAGGGGAGGAGAGAGAGAGGAAGTCACAGTGACAGGTATAGGGTGGAGGGGAGGAGAGAGAGAGGAAGTCACAGTGACAGGTATAGGGTGGAGGGGAGGAGTGAGAGAGGAAGTCACAGTGACAGGTATAGGGTGGAGGGAAGGAGAGAGAGAGGAAGTCACAGTGACAGGTATAGGGTGGAGGGGAGGGAGGAAGGAGTGAGAGAGGAAGTCACAGTGACAGGTATAGGGTGGAGGGAAGGAGTGAGAGAGGAAGTCACAGTGACAGGTATAGGGTGGAGGGGAGGAGAGAGAGAGGAAGTCACAGTGACAGGTATAGGGTGGAGGGAAGGAGTGAGAGAGGAAGTCACAGTGACAGGTATAGGGTGGAGGGGAGGAGTGAGAGAGGAAGTCACAGTGACAGGTATAGGGTGGAGGGAAGGAGAGAGAGAGGAAGTCACAGTGACAGGTATAGGGTGGAGGGAAGGAGAGAGAGAGGAAGTCACAGTGACAGGTATAGGGTGGAGGGAAGGAGAGAGAGAGGAAGTCACAGTGACAGGTATAGGGTGGAGGGAAGGAGTGAGAGAGGAAGTCACAGTGACAGGTATAGGGTGGAGGGGAGGAGAGAGAGAGGAAGTCACAGTGACAGGTATAGGGTGGAGGGGAGGAGAGAGAGAGGAAGTCACAGTGACAGGTATAGGGTGGAGGGGAGGAGAGAGAGAGGAAGTCACAGTGACAGGTATAGGGTGGAGGGGAGGAGAGAGAGAGGAAGTCACAGTGACAGGTATAGGGTGGAGGGGAGGAGAGAGAGAGGAAGTCACAGTGACAGGTATAGGGTGGAGGGGAGGAGGAGAGAGAGGAAGTCACAGTGACAGGTATAGGGTGGAGGGGAGGAGAGAGAGAGGAAGTCACAGTGACAGGTATAGGGTGGAGGGGAGGAGAGAGAGAGGAAGTCACAGTGACAGGTATAGGTTGGAGGGAAGGAGAGAGAGAGGAAGTCACAGTGACAGGTATAGGGTGGAGGGAAGGAGAGAGAGAGGAAGTCACAGTGACAGGTATAGGGTGGAGGGAAGGAGAGAGAGAGGAAGTCACAGTGACAGGTATAGGGTGGAGGGGAGGAGTGAGAGAGGAAGTCACAGTGACAGGTATAGGGTGGAGGGAAGGAGTGAGAGAGGAAGTCACAGTGACAGGTATAGGGTGGAGGGAAGGAGTGAGAGAGGAAGTCACAGTGACAGGTATAGGGTGGAAGGGAGGAGTGAGAGAGGAAGTCACAGTGACAGGTATAGGGTGGAGGGAAGGAGTGAGAGAGGAAGTCACAGTGACAGGTATAGGGTGGAGGGAAGGAGAGAGAGAGGAAGTCACGGTGACAGGTATAGGGTGGAGGGGAGGAGAGAGAGAGGAAGTCACAGTGACAGGTATAGGGTGGAGGGAAGGAGAGAGAGAGGAAGTCACAGTGACAGGTATAGGGTGGAGGGGAGGAGAGAGAGAGGAAGTCACAGTGACAGGTATAGGGTGGAGGGAAGGAGAGAGAGAGGAAGTCACAGTGACAGGTATAGGGTGGAGGGGAGGAGTGAGAGAGGAAGTCACAGTGACAGATATAGGGTGGAGGGAAGGAGTGAGAGAGGAAGTCACAGTGACAGGTATAGGGTGGAGGGAAGGAGTGAGAGAGGAAGTCACAGTGACAGGTATAGGGTGGAGGGGAGGAGAGAGAGAGGAAGTCACAGTGACAGGTATAGGGTGGAGGGAAGGAGTGAGAGAGGAAGTCACAGTGACAGGTATAGGGTGGAGGGAAGGAGTGAGAGAGGAAGTCACAGTGACAGGTATAGGGTGGAGGGGAGGAGTGAGAGAGGAAGTCACAGTGACAGGTATAGGGTGGAGTGGAGGAGAGAGAGAGGAAGTCACTGTGACAGGTATAGGGTGGAGGGAAGGAGAGAGAGAGGAAGTCACAGTGACAGGTATAGGGTGGAGGGAAGGAGAGAGAGAGGAAGTCACAGTGACAGGTATAGGGTGTGAAGAGAACACACAGGGAGCAGGCTGTGATATGAGGCTTACAGGACAGAAGAGGACTGTAGATACTGCTGTTGATGGAGATAATAAACTTAGACAGACAGACAGACAGACAGACAGACAGACAGACAGACAGACAGACAGACAGACAGACAGACAGACAGACAGACAGACAGACAGACAGACAGACAGACAGACAGACAGACAGACAGACAGACAGACAGACAGACAGACAGACGCAGTATTAGTAGAGAGAAAGACAGAGAGAGTTAAAGAGAGAGAGAAAAAGAAAGAGTAGGGGAGCGACAGAGCAAGAAAGAGAGAAGGTGGGGAGAGAGAGTTACAGAAAGAGAGAAGGTAGGGAGAGAGAGTTACAGAAAGAGAGAATGTGGGGGAGAGAGAGTTACAGAAAGAGAGAAGGTGGGGAGAGAGAGAGTTACAGAAAGAGAGAAGGTAGGAAGAGAGAGTTACAGAAAGAGAGAAGGTGGGGAGAGAGAGTTACAGAAAGAGAGAAGGTGGGGGAGAGAGAGTTACAGAAAGAGAGAAGGTGGGGGAGAGAGAGTTACAGAAAGAGAGAAGGTGGGGGAGAGAGAGTTACAGAAAGAGAGAAGGTGGGGGAGGGAGAGTTACAGAAAGAGAGAAGGTGGGGGAGAGAGAGTTACAGAAAGAGAGAAGGTGGGGGAGAGAGAGTTACAGAAAGAGAGAAGGTGGGGGAGAGAGAGTTACAGAAAGAGAGATGGTGGGGAGAGAGAGTTACAGAAAGAGAGAAGGTGGGGGAGAGAGAGTTACAGAAAGAGAGAAGGTGGGGGAGAGAGAGTTACAGAAAGAGAGAAGGTGGGGGAGAGAGAGTTACAGAAAGATAGAAGGTGGGGGAGAGAGAGTTACAGAAAGAGAGAAGGTGGGGGAGAGAGAGTTACAGAAAGAGAGAAGGTGGGGAGAGAGAGTTACAGAAAGAGAGAAGGTGGGGGAGAGAGAGTTACAGAAAGAGAGAAGGTAGGAAGAGAGAGAGTTACAGAAAGAGAGAAGGTGGGGGAGAGAGAGTTACAGAAAGATAGAAGGTGGGGGAGAGAGAGTTACAGAAAGAGAGAAGGTGGGGGAGAGAGAGTTACAGAAAGAGAGAGAGAATATCTTCCTCTTTTCTTTGCATCTGTTGATGACACTTCTTTCCTGTGATGATTCGTTTCCAGGTTTCTGATTCCACATTACTGTTACCAGAATCAATGTTTTGAATCAAAGTCTGAAATAAGGAGTCACTATCTGCTGCCTAGAAGCTGCATGATCACAAAGCTTTGACCTCGGTGACGACACAATCCCCAATCCTTACCAAACTATGAAACGTCTCTGTCTGGCAATGCAGTAGTGAGATAAGGAAAAGTGAGGAACAACAGTGACAGTGTTTTGAAAGGGGAAGTGGGACTCCAAAAGAAATGTTTCAATTCTAGTCTGAGGCCATTTCACTGTAGCAGTACCTGCTTTGGATATAATCCTTTTGAAGAGGATTATTTACACACACACACACACACACACACACACACACACACACACACACACACACACACACACACACACACACACACACACACACACACACACACACACACACACACACACACACAAACGTTTATTTGACTTAGTAGAGAAAGACAACCCTGACTCTCTCCAGACATACAGTAAGTGGTGGTGGAGGACGTCAGAGCTGATTGATAAATAGACAATAGAGAGGACAGGTAGGTTGAAGTGGAGCCAGTCGTTAACACACTGTCTGAAGATAAGGTGGTGGACTGGTGCTTCTGGTGAGGCGGTATGTATAGGACCAGGAACATCTCCCTGTGAGGACCTGCTGTTGAAGCCAGTTACTCCTCTTCTCTCCTCATTGAGATAGATAGTGATGTGATGTGAACACCCAGTGCCTGGGTGCTGGTCCTGTGGGGAGAGGTAGAGGAGAGGGGGTGTCAGAGACAGAGGAGGCTGGGAGAGGAGGTATCAGGCCTGGGTACGTAGGAGTCCGTTAGCTGCACTAATTGAACTACTGATTTGGGGGCCATCGTGGGGCCATAGGTCACAGGGTCAACCTCAGCTCAACACACATTAGTCCCTCACCACTAAGGATGGTAGAGTACAGAGGAGGAGTAAAGAGGGAGAGAGAGAGAGAGAGAGAGAGAGAGCGGGTGAGGAGGATAAAGAAGAGAGGAAAAACTAAACAGAGAGAGAGAGGGGTGGAGAGAGGAGATAGAGAGAGGAGAGAAACAGAGAGAGAGAGGAGAGAAACAGAGAGAGAGTGGTGGAGAGAGTGGTGGAGAGAGAGGAGAGAAACAGAGAGAGGGGTGGAGAGAGAGGAGAGAAACAGAGAGAGGGGTGGAGAGAGAGGAGAGAAACAGAGAGAGAGTGGTGGAGAGAGAGGAGAGAAACAGAGAGAGGGGTGGAGAGAGAGGAGAGAAACAGAGAGAGGGGTGGAGAGAGAGCAGAGAAACAGAGAGAGAGTGGTGGAGAGAGAGGAGAGAAACAGAGAGAGGGGTGGAGAGAGAGGAGAGAAACAGAGAGAGAGTGGTGGAGAGAGAGGAGAGAAACAGAGAGAGGGGTGGAGAGAGAGGAGAGAAACAGAGAGAGAGTGGTGGAGAGAGAGGGGGAGAGAGAGGAGAGAAACAGAGAGAGGGGTGGAGAGAGAGGAGAGAAACAGAGAGAGGGGTAGAGAGGAGGGGGAGAGAGAGGAGAGAAACAGAGAGAGGGGTAGAGATAGAGGGGGAGAGAGAGGAGAGAAACAGAGAGGTGGTTAGATGGAAAGAGATAGAGAAAAGACTCACTACTCTATTTCCAGCAGGCAGGGCATGGAGGGAAATAAGAGAGTGAGAGATATCCGTTTGTCCTGAAATGACTTGATAATGATGTTCTTGTCAGTCATAATCTCCTAGTGGTGTTCCAGGGGGTGGGAGAGGGAGAGGGAGAGTAGCAGTGGTGTAGTCCGCAGCAGTGGACTCCTATGGACAGAGAGCCAAGCCCAGATCTAGCCAGCCAGCACTCAAATCATTCCTCACAGTCATTTCCAATACAGTTAATAATAAGAGCACATTATTTTTCCAGCAGCCCGTCTAAAGCAGCACTCACATAAAAGATGAAATGAGAGGTAGACGAAAGGGTATCTCATTCCTCCTCTCCTATTCTCCCCTCCCTCCTTTCTCCCTCGTTCACTCATTTACATCGCCCATTATCCGTGTATATTGAAAGCAGCAGTGATAAAGGGAGAGGAGAAAAAACAACTCAAAGAGAGAAAAAAAGAACATTTTAAAAAAAGACAGAAAGGCGAGTGAACGTTTGAATCAATTACATCCTAAAGAATCTTTCATTTGCATCGGTATCTGTTCAGAACCCGAACAAACGCCAGATGCCTTTGTGTCCAGTTATTTATAGCGGGTTTTTTCTTCATAATTGTGCAGGAAATGTCTAATTTGCATAGAGTGATTATTGTTGATTGTTTATCTGGCCGTCAGGACGTTTCAATATTCTAAGGCTGACAGGTTGTCAAGTACTTAAAACTCATTTATTTGGTGGAAATTTGCATGTAATTTGTCGGTAATGAGGGGGATGTCTGTCTGCCTGCGTCCGTGGATCAGAGCCCAAACAGCAATGCTGCGGGGAACAGGGGGAGTCTGACTGGCATTCCTCCACTCTAGAGACAGCTAACTAGGCCTCCTTCATCCTCACTAACTACCACAGTACTTAGCGGATGCTAACGCTAGCTAGCACTATAAAGACTGCTAGGCTTCATCTTCACTCAGTAACTACTGGGGGACATGCTAATGCTAGCTAGCACTGTGACGACAGCTAGGCCCCATCCTCAGTAACCAGGCTACTAATGTGTGGGTATGCTAATGCTAGCTAACTAGCGCCAGACCTACCAGGCCTGCAAGGGTTTGAATTGAATCTACAGTAAATCTCTCTGCACCAGTTTACCTGTGAACATGTAGAAAACCAGAGATAGTCTTTTATTAAGGTGAACAGATACAAAACACAAAAACAAAACACACATGTTGGTGTCATTGTTATTCAAATCTGTGCGTTAGCCTACTTTTTCCGTTCCTTCCTCGACTTGGCTCTGGTTGTCTCCTAAACGAACGAGGAAGTAGAGAGGAGAGTTTGTGTCCCCCTTTGAAAGTGTGACTAATTATGTTTTATGAACAAACAGAACGGAGAGCAGATGACGGCCGTGTTTGGCGTTTGGTGGCGGTGTGGACGGGAGCGGGCGCTCCCACTGGGCTTTGCTGCTGTTTGTTGTTGGTAACTGTATTGCCTTTCATTATCTCTCCTCCACTCATCTTTCATCTCTTAACGTGCTGGGCTAGCCACATTAATGAGTAAACACAGCTGGAGAGGACCTGGAACACTTGGCTTGAACTTTTGTTATTATGTGTTTGATTTGATCAAATCCCATC
>NC_042962.1:52259210-52276710 GCF_901001165.1 Salmo trutta | reverse complement strand
CTCTCTTTATCTTTCTCTGTCTGTCTGTCTGTCTGTCTGTCTGTCTGTCTGTCTGTCTGTCTGTCTGTCTGTCTGTCTGTCTGTCTGTCTGTCTGTCTCTCTCTCTCTCTCTCTTTCTCTCTCTTTCTCTCTCTTTCTCTCTCTTTCTCTCTCTTTCTCTCTCTTTCTCTCTCTTTCTCTCTCTTTCTCTGCCCCCCCCCTCTGTCCCCCCCTCTCTCTCTCTCACTGTGTGTCTCTGAGAACATGGCTGGCTGGGGCTGAAATAAACCACAGTAGTGGCTTTGCTTTGCTGCTAATCTTGTCATAAGAAGGTGTGGCCCGTGGAGGATAGCTCCTCGCCTGTGATATCCTAATTTATACATCAAAGATTTCATCGTTAGAATTTGTGCGTCTAGCCCCAGTTTTCAAGGGAAATTATAACATCTTCTCGGCACACTGTAATGCGAGGAGACTTTTTCTGTCACACAAATCTCACCGGACTTGATGTTTATGCATTTGAAGAAAACTAGCATCATTAGCTTGTTTCTGCATGAGATAGACAAGAGCAGAGCTGTGCCTTTGGTGTGTTGTGGCATGATGATATCCTTGATGGAGTTTGGCATTTTAAATGTTCAGGGATCTTTTGAGGGGGATACAACTTGCCTCATGACAACGTCTGTGGTGATTCTTTTACCTGAGGATTTATATAGATGTATATTTGCTACCATGGGAATAGGTCACACTGTAATCTGGTGACAATTTTTTTGATTTTTTTCCAAGATGGCGTAGCAGTTCAGACGTCCTGTCGTGTCTCGTGTATATATATATTTACATATTTTTTTTCTTCACTTATCTTTTTACATTTTTTTATTAAAATACTCAACCTCAAAGCACTCTCCTGCAACCCGCCTCACCAATTAAAAAAAAAAAAGAAAAAAGAAAGTATTATTTACCTCATCTGAATTCCACAACAGAAGCTAGCCAGAGGTTAGCCATTTTCACTGGCTAACGTTGAAGTTCAGCTAGCCACGGTTAGCCGTCCTCAGCTGTCCATTAGCTCGAAAAGCTATCGCCAGTTTTTGTTAAGCGCGACTCAGACCAGAGCATATCGGACCTATTCTCTCTCCTTTGCCCGATTTCTACCGCAGGCTCTGGACATTTACACCTGGATCTTGCAGCTAACTAGCTGCTACCTGAGTGGCTATTGGCAACGTCGGTCACGGAATTAACACACATTATTACGGAGCTAGCCAGTTAGCCAGCTGAAGAGTTCCGTCAGCCACTCGTGGGCTATTCCTGAGCTAGCCAGCTGAAGTGTCTCCTGGGCTACAACTCACCTATCCTGACCCGTTTTACTGTCGATGCGGAGCCCCATCGGGTCTTCACGACTGGACCACCGACGTTATCTGCCTGAGGGAGTTATCCAACTGGCCCCTCCGTCGCGACGTAACCTGATCGTCCATCTGCGGCCGGCTAATCGTTAGCTGTCTTTTCGGCTGCGATCTGAATAGGTCTATCGGACACTTTTCTTGGGCCACTATAACTAACTATTTTGCCAACTTGGACAGGTCCCCCCTTCCACACGGAACCCCACTAACCCACAGATGGAAATGCACGAGGTGGCTAAAAACAGACCTCCCTCCCATCTTCCACCAGCTTGCTACCTATGGCCCGGCTAGCTGTCTGAATCTCACTGGACCCTCTGATCACTCGGCTAAGCATGCCTCTCCTTAATGTCAATATGCCTTGTCCATTGCTGTTCTGGTTAGTGTTTATTGGCTTATTTCACTGTAGAGCCTCTAGCCCTGCTCATTATACCTTATCCAACCTCTCAGTTCCTCCACCCACACATGCTATAACATCTTCTGGTTTCAATGATGTTTCTAGAGACAATATCTCTCTCATAATCACTAAATGCCTAGGTTTACCTCCTCTGTACTCACATCCCACCATACCTTTGTCTGTACATTATACCTTGAAGCTATTTTATCGCCCCCAGAAACCTGCTCCTTTTTCTCTCTATTCTGGACGTCACAGACGACCAATTCTTATAGCTTTTAGCCGTACCCTCATACTTATTCTTCTCTGCTCCTCTGGGGATGTAGAGGTGAATCCAGGCCCTGCAGTGCCTGGCTCCACTCCTACTCCCCAGGCGCTCTCTTTTGATGACTTCTGTAACCGTAATATCCTTGGTTTCATGCATGTTAACATTAGAAGCCTCCTCCCTAAGTTTGTTTTATTCACTGCTTTAGCACACTCTGCCAACCCAGATGTCCTAGCTGTGTCTGAATCTTGGCTTAGGAAGTCCACCAAAAACGGTGAAATCTTCATCCCTAACTACAACGTTTTCAGACAAGATAGAACGACCAAAGGGGGCGGTGTTGCAATCTACTGCAGAGATAGCCTGCAGAGTTCTGTCCTGCTATCCAGGTCTGTACCCAAACAATTTGAACTTCTACTTTTAAAAATCCACCTCTCCAAAAACAAGTCTCTCACCGTTGCCGCCTGCTATAGACCCCCCTCGGCCCCTAGCTGTGCTCTGGACACCATATGTGAACTGATTGCCCCCCATCTATCTTCAGAGCTCGTGCTACTAGGCGACCTAAACTGGGACATGCTTAACACCCCAGCCATTCTACAATCCAAGCTTGATGCCCTCAATCTCACACAAATTATTAATGAACCCACCAGGTACAACCCCAAAGCCGCAAACACTGGCACCCTCATAGATATCATCCTAACCAATGTGCCCTCTAATTACACCTCTGCTGTTTTCAACCAAGATCTCAGCGATCACTGCCTCATTGCCTGCACCCGTAATGGGTCAGCGGTCAAACGACCTCCACTCATCACTGTCAAACGCTCCCTGAAACATTTCAACGAGCAAGCCTTTCTAATCGACCTGGCCCTGGTATCCTGGAAGGATATTGACCTCATCCCGTCAGTAGAGGATGCCTGGTTATTTTTTAAAAATGCCTTCCTCTCCATCTTAAATAAGCATGCCCCTTTCAAGAAATTTAGAACCAGGAACAGATATAGCCCTTGGTTCTCCCCAGACCTGACTGCCCTTAACCAACACAAAAATATCCTGTGGCGTTCTGCATTAGCATCGAACTGCCCCCGCGATATGCAACTTTTTAGGGAAGTTAGAAACCAATACACACAGGCAGTTAGAAATGCCAAGGCTAGCTTTTTCAAACAGAAATTTGCTTCGTGCAACTCCAACTCTAAAAAGTTCTGGGACATTGTAAAGTCCATGGAGAATAAGAACACCTCCTCCCAACTGCCCACTGCACTGAGGATAGGAAACTCTGTCACCACCGATAAGCCCACTATAATTGAGAATTTCAATAAGCATTTTTCTACGGCTGGCCATGCTTTCCACCTAACTACCCCTACTGCATTCAACAGCACTGCGCACCCCACAGCTACTCGCCCAAGCCTCCCCCATTTCTCCTTCTCCCAAATCCATCCAGCTGATGTTCTGAAAGAGCTGCAAAATCTGGACCCCTACAAATCAGCTGGGCTTGACAATCTGGACCCTTTCTTTCTAAAATTATCTGCCGAAATTATTGCAACCCCTATTACTAGCCTGTTCAACCTCTCTTTCGTGTCGTCTGAGATTCCCATAGATTGGAAAGCAGCTGCTGTCATCCCCCTCTTCAAAGGAGGTGACACTCTTGACCCAAATTGCTACAGACCTATATCCATCCTACCCTTCCTTTCTAAGGTCTTCGAAAGCCAAGTCAACAAACAGATTACCGACTATTTCGAATCCCACCGCACCCTCTCCGCTATGCAATCTGGTTTCAGAGCTGGTCATGGGTGCACCTCAGCCACGCTCAAGGTCCTAAACGACATCGTAACCGCCATCGATAAGAAACAATACTGTGCTGCCGTATTCATTGACCTGGCCAAAGCTTTTGACTCTGTTAATCACCACATCCTCATCGGCAGACTTAGTAGCCTTGGTTTCTCAAACGATTGCGTCGCCTGGTTCACCAACTACTTCTCTGACAGAGTTCAGTGTGTCAAATCGGAGGGCCTACTGTCTGGACCTCTGGCAGTCTCTATGGGGGTACCACAGGGTTCAATTCTTGGGCCAACTCTTTTCTCTGTATACATAAATGATGTCGCTCTTGCTGCTGGTGAATCTCTGATCCACCTCTACGCAGACGACACCATTCTGTATACTTCTGGCCCTTCTTTGGACACTGTGTTAACAACCCTCCAGACGAGCTTCAATGCCATTCAACTCTCCTTCCGTGGTCTCCAACTGCTCCTAAACACAAGTAAAACTAAATGCATGCTCTTCAACCGATCGCTGCCTGCACCTGCCCGCCCATCCAGCATAACTTCTCTGGACGGTTCTAACTTAGAATTTGTGGACAACTACAAATACCTAGGTGTCTGGTTAGACTGTAAACTCTCCTTCCAGACTCACATCAATCATCTCCAATCCAAAGTGAAATCTAGAATTGGCTTCCTATTTCGCAACAAAGCATCCTTCACTCATGCTGCCAAACATACCCTCGTAAAACTGACCATCCTACCAATCCTCGACTTCGGCGATGTCATTTACAAAATAGCCTCCAATACCCTACTCAACAAGCTGGATGCAGTCTATCACAGTGCCATCCGTTTTGTCACCAAAGCCCCATATACAACCCACCACTGCGACCTGTATGCTCTCGTTGGCTGGCCTTCACTTCATAATCGTCGCCAAACACATTGGCTCCAGGTCATCTACAAGACCCTGCTAGGTAAAGTCCCCCCTTATCTCCGCTCACTGGTCACCATAGCAGCACCCACCTGTAGCACGCGCTCCAGCAGGTATATCTCTCTGGTCACCCCTAAAGCCAACTCCTCCTTTGGTCGTCTCTCCTTCCAGTTCTCTGCTGCCAATGACTGGAACGAACTACAAAAATCTCTGAAACTGGAAACACTTATCTCCCTCACTAGCTTTAAGCACCAGCTGTCAGAGCAGCTCACAGATCACTGCACCTGTACATAGCCCATCTATAATTTAGCCCAAACTACTACCTCTTCCCCTACTGTATTTATTTATTTTATTTATTTTGCTCCTTTGCACCATATTATTTATATTTGAACTTTGAACTTTCTTCAAACTACAAATCTACCATTCCAGTGTTTTTCTTGCTATACTTTATTTACTTTGCCACCATGGCATTTTTTTTGCCTTTACCTCCCTTATCTCACATCATTTGCTCACATTGTATATAGTCTTATTTTTTTCTACTGTATTATTGACTGTATGTTGTTTACTCCATGTGTAACTCTGTGTTGTTGTATGTTGTCGAACTGCTTTGCTTTATCTTGGCCAGGTCGCAATTGTAAATGAGAACTTGTTCTCAACTTGCCTACCTGGTTAAATAAAGGTGAAATAAAAATTTAAAAAAAACAAGTGGAGCTTGGCTTATACTGAGAGGGAAGTGTGTGTGTGTGTGTGTGTGTGTGTGTGTGTGTGTGTGTGTGTGTGTGTGTGTGTGTGTGCGTGTGTGTTTGGTTTTACTGGAACATTTTTATTTTAGGCATAGGGGTTAGGGTTAGGGTTACAATTAGGGTTTAGGGTTAAGGTTAGATTTAGGGTTATGTTTAGGGTTTAGGGTTAGGGTTTAGGGTTAAGGTTAGATTTAGGGTTAGGGTTAGGGTTTAGGGTTAGATTAAGGGTTAGGGTTAGATTAAGGGTTAGGGTTATGTTTAGGGTTTAGGGTTAGGGTTTAGGGTTAGATTAAGGGTTAGGGTTAGATTAAGGGTTAGGGTTAGATTAAGGGTTAGGGTTATGTTTAGGGTTTAGGGTTAGGGTTAGATTAAGGGTTAGGGTTATGTTTAGGGGGGGTTAGGGAAAAAAGGACTTTGAAAGGGAATAAACTGTATAACAAATGTGTGTGTGTGTACTTGCGTGCGTGCGTGTGTGTGTGTCTGTGCGTGTGTGTGTGTGTGTGTGTGTGTGTGTGTGTGTGTGTGTGTGTGTGTGTGTGTGTGTGTGTGTGTGTGTGTGTGTGTGTGTGTGTGTGTGTAAATAATCCTCTTCAAAAGGATTATATCCAAAGCAGGTACTGCTACAGTGAAATGGCCTCAGACTAGAATTGAAGCATTTCTTTTGGAGTCCCACTTCCCCTTTCAAAACACTGTCACTGTTGTTCCTCACTTTTCCTTATCTCACTACTGCATTGCCAGACAGAGACGTTTCATAGTTTGGTAAGGATTGGGGATTGTGTCGTCATCGAGGTCAAAGCTTTGTGATCATGCAGCTTCTAGGCAGGAGATAGTGACTCCTTATTTCAGACTTTGATTCAAAACATTGATTCTGGTAACAGTAATGTGGAATCAGAAACCTGGAAACGAATCATCACAGGAAAGAAGTGTCATCAACAGATGCAAAGAAAAGAGGAAGATATTCTCTCTCTCTTTCTGTAACTCTCTCTCCCCCACCTTCTCTCTTTCTGTAACTCTCTCTCCCCCACCTTCTCTCTTTCTGTAACTCTCTCTCCCCCACCTTCTCTCTTTCTGTAACTCTCTCTCCCCCACCTTCTCTCTTTCTGTAACTCTCTCCCCACCTTCTCTCTTTCTGTAACTCTCTCTCCCCACCTTCTCTCTTTCTGTAACTCTCTCTCCCCCACCTTCTCTCTTTCTGTAACTCTCTCTCCCCCACCTTCTCTCTTTCTGTAACTCTCTCTCCCCACCTTCTCTCTTTCTGTAACTCTCTCTCCCCCACCTTCTCTCTTTCTGTAACTCTCTCTCCCCACCTTCTCTCTTTCTGTAACTCTCTCCCCACCTTCTCTCTTTCTGTAACTCTCTCTCCCCACCTTCTCTCTTTCTGTAACTCTCTCTCCCCACCTTCTCTCTTTCTGTAACTCTCTCTCCCCCACCTTCTCTCTTTCTGGAACTCTCTCTCCCCACCTTCTCTCTTTCTGTAACTCTCTCTCCCCACCTTCTCTCTTTCTGTAACTCTCTCTCCCCCACCTTCTCTCTTTCTGTAACTCTCTCTCCCCACCTTCTCTCTTTCTGTAACTCTCTCTCCCCCACCTTCTCTCTTTCTGGAACTCTCTCTCCCCACCTTCTCTCTTTCTGGAACTCTCTCTCCCCCACCTTCTCTCTTTCTGTAACTCTCTCTCCCCACCTTCTCTCTTTCTGTAACTCTCTCTCCCCCACCTTCTCTCTTTCTGGAACTCTCTCTCCCCACCTTCTCTCTTTCTGGAACTCTCTCTCCCCACCTTCTCTCTTTCTGTAACTCTCTCTCCCCACCTTCTCTCTTTCTGTAACTCTCTCTGTCCCCACCTTCTCTCTTTCTTGCTATGTCGCTCCCCTACTCTTTCTTTTTAGCTCTCTCTTTAACTCTCTCTCTCTCTTTAACTCTTTAACTCTCTCTCTCCTCTCTCCAGTAATAGCACCAGGTTTGGGTGTGTGTATGATTTATTCAATTTTTTTTTTAGGAGTTTTTGTATAAAAGAACTGAAAACTTTGAACTGGAGTACAAAGCCATGTATATTTGGGTCACACGTTTTACCAGTCTCTTCCTTCTGAGAGAATTTTCTTTGTGTGTGTGTGTGTGTGTGTGTGTGTGTGCGGGCATGCGTGCATGTGTGCACACGTCGCACATGTCTAGTGGCTTGGTCGACTCCTCTCCTCCACATTCGTCCTTGAAGTGAGTATCAGCGGGATGCCCAGATCCGAGGGGAGGCAGTCGAGAGGAGAGAGAGGGGGGGCAGGGGGAGTTGAGAGGAGCGAGGGGGGGCACGGTGCAGAGGGAGCTAAATAATGGATGATTTCTTATTGAAATAAAGACTGGGCTAGAGGAAAACAGAGAGAGAAGCCATGTCATTACCGTGGAAACCCTGCACTCCCCATAGCCAGCTAGGCAGAGCAGACGAGAGCAGATCAGGAAGCTATACTGTCATCAGAAATGTCACCCCGAATCACACTTTTTTTTGATCATCAGAATTTAATTGGTTGAACATTTTTTTGTAAACTCAAATCAGGCATTAATGTAGCGCATTGGCATCTGATAATGAGAAATGATTATTACCTCAGCATATACTGAGGCAAGCAAAGACATGTTATCCTACCACTGTAGCTCTTCCTCTATGATGGGTTGTGAGTGGTCCTGCTGACCTGCCTGTGTCTAACTACACCCCATCTGATTGACTCAGCAGTCACTATTACTTCCACACAACTAGTCTGGCCCACTGCCAAGCCCGGGGAATATGGGGTGACAGCCGTGCCTCTGACACCACTCCTTCCAGATGCAGTAACATGCTATCACAGCTTATTGTGAAATAGGCACAAATTACTTCTTCCAAATTTGTGACAGCCACACGAAAAAGGGGTTAGGGTTAGCTGTTAAGGTTATGGGTTAGGTAACATGCTAGCTAAGTAGTTAAAAGGTTAAAGTCAGGGTTAAGGTTAGGGGAAGGGTTAGCTAACATGCTAAGTAGTTAAAAAGTAGCTAAAAAAAAGTAGTGAATAGTTGCAAAGTTGCTAATTAGCTAAAATGCAAAAGTTGTCCACGATGAGATTGAGTTATACGGTCACCGATCCAACCCGACTAACCTCCCTCCTATTGTTTCTGTCTTCCCTTACGAAAAAAGATTGCAGTCAGAGTGCTGTATAACTGCAGTACACTGCAATTACTGCGTCCAAAATTTCACAGTCAACTGCATTTACTGCACTTTTACTTTCAAAACTGCAATATTTTTTTGTAAGGGATAAGTAACTTACTGTCTTTATCTGTGATTGTAATACTCTGTATAAAAAATTGTGTACTGGACACAAAAAAAAACCTTTTTGATAAGCAATTTGTGTCTATTTCACAATAATCTGTGATATTGGGTTGGCATTAGCAGCACTCTGCTGGCTCTGTCACCCCTAAGGACAGCATGCACTCAGCATACACTATGTACCCTAATGCCTAACGCAAACATCCAACACATTCACAACTAATGGGGTGGCAAAATTAGTGAACTTTTAATTGAAGTCAAAGCGCCCTGTAACATGGGCGTCAGTAGTCAAAGAAGTGACATTGCTGAGGTTTCAAGTTTGGCTTGAATTTATTGACTGCGTTGCAAAGCTGACATAGTATTCTTCGTGAGCTGTGATGTTGGAGCACATGACGGAGAAAACTTTCTAACGTACCAAAGCATAAACACAAAACTTAACGGTTGTTTTGGAAAGCTCACAAGTCACGGTTATAAAGATCCTAACTTATTAATTTAAGTCAACCTAAGTCGGAAACGGTGGGATCCAGTTTAACACTTGCAATGTTAACAGTAATTAAAATGGGAAAAGGAGTATGCTGCCATGCTACTGACTTGGAGAATGATGTTTTAGCCAGACATATGGATACGATAATTATTCCCAGGACTACAAGAGAAACAAATAAACGCACACTAAACAGACACAGGGCCCAGCTGAGGACCGCGGGGCAGAACTGCATTCTGGGGAGGCACCCAAAAAACAAACGCCAGATCTTATCTGCCCTCGACCCAGGCAGGCAGACTTTGAGCCGCGGAGGAAGAAGAGGATGGGAGGAAGACAGCGAGGCAGCACGGGGGAGAGGGAGAATGGAGGGATGAAAAAAGTGATGAAGGAGTGATGGAGGGGTTCTGGCGTGAGGAGAGGACAACAGAACTCGTCTCCCTGGGGAACTTTTCCGAATTAGAATTCTCCCGGCTTCTCCCAAACAAAAACCCAACGGTCTGGTTTCAGTTGGGGAACATCGGCCTGTTACCGTGTGTATCTAGCGAGAGGGATGCAGCAGCGCAGGACAAGTGACCTGCAACAATCGTCATGATATTAAGTACATCCCAGAAATATCCCCTTACTAACCTTGATATATGACTATTACTGTGATGTGTATTATCCATGTTGTCCCTGACAATACAGTATTAAACAATATGCTTCAGCCTCTAAGCTGCCTCTGAAATGAACACCCCAAGCAAACGGGGATGACAGGCCTGGAAAAGACCTTGAGATAGCTTTCCCCATTTCCTCTTTTTCTCCCTCTGTGGTTTAGTGTTTAAAAAGAACAGAGGGATGGCAGAACTGTTGTCGTGGAGCCCAGCGGAGTCTAAATAGAAATGGCTGGTTATTGTGGTGTGGTGGGAAAAACAAGGGGTAATTCTCTCTCTCTCTCTCTCGCTCTCTCTCTCTCTCTCTCTCTCTCTCTCTCTCTCTCTCTCTCTCTCTCTCTCTCTCTCTCTCTCTCGCTCTCTCTCGCTCTCTCTCACTCAGCAGAAGCAGGGGAGGATGCGGGGGGGGGAGACAGAAGGGAATAGCAGCTAATAAGGCGATGGGTGAAAGGCTTTGTGAAAGCTCCCCGTGGTGCTGGGCTGTAATGGAGATAAGCGCGCTGCGTTGTTGTCTCACAAAAATCAACAAAGGGAACATGCGATGGAAGATTTGCGCAGCGCTCCCCAGTGAAAAGCGGGTTTCATGGCGCCGTAATGTTTAGCCGCATTAGGAATCATTAGGCCTGCATGCCACCGAAGGGGAACAGCGCCAGACTCCAGAACGGCAGGCAGCACACACACACCCGTGCCCCAGTTTTGGCTGTTTCAAAAGCCGCCCGTAATCCACCCCTAAACTCGCTTCCCTGTTCACCTTCTGATGTGGGGAAATCTTAGAAAGAGATTTCTGTTTTCAAGCAAATGGGAAATAGGAACCGTTGCCTGTTTGTTTGTTTAGCTGAAGATTTTGGCTAATCTATGTCCCTGTGTATTCTGATCTGCTGGATAGATAAGGCCGGCTGGTCTGTGTTCTTAGTAACAGCAGGTGCTTGCCTAGCATGGGCAGTGGGTAGCCGGTGGATATTAGAGCCGGCCGGCCAGACATGCATAAGCTGCTGGTGCCCTATGTAGGCAGGCTGATAATGGAACGTATGCAGAGTTCACAGGCTCTGTTGGTCTTTTCCCCCGGACGGTTATGGGAGTTCTCTGGAACAAAATTCTAGCTAGCTATGGAATGAGAAGAATTCTAGAATCTTGTTTAGCAGAAAAAGGTCAAAAGAAGGAAGATGGAAAAAGAGCCAGTCATCCACAGTAACTTGCCAGGGACTGTTTGTTACACTGGAGGAAGGAAGGAAGGAAGGAAGGAAGGAAGGAAGGAAGGAAGGAAGGAAGGAAGGAAGGAAGGAAGGAAGGAAACAGCTATCCAGGAAGGCCTAGCCCAGCTCAGCTGTAATGGATGCTGTGGGCTTGCTGTCCAGGTACT
The DNA here is from genome assembly GCF_901001165.1 of Salmo trutta. Taxonomy (NCBI): domain Eukaryota; kingdom Metazoa; phylum Chordata; class Actinopteri; order Salmoniformes; family Salmonidae; genus Salmo; species Salmo trutta. The sequence continues at coordinate 52,265,499 of NC_042962.1, read as the reverse complement.
TCACATCCTGCCTTTGATACCAAGTCACTGAAACACAGTGCATGGAGGTCAGGGCATGTGCATGTCTGGGGACCTATTAGGGGCTAACAGTGAGCTAGATGGCCCACACAGCACTCTGCTCCATACTGCAGGCACTAAGTACACCAAGTACCCCAACCCCAGCGCCACATCTGATCTGTGGCCAGCCAGAGCGGTGCTTGGGGACCGCTCCTCCTGAACTGTCATTTGTCTCAGACCATCGCCAGCCAGCAGCGCCTGCGGTCGAATTAAGCCTTGATCTATGTGAAAGGCCACAGTACTGGCCTCTCTCACTGCTGCTACTGCCTCCCCTATGAGGGTTAGCTACACCACCGGTCTATTAGAGAAGGGCTCAGTGCTCACAGCCACTCACTAAGAGTATCTTAGAGATAACGATAGTAAAACTACAAAGCAATATGGTTTAATATTGATATGGTGTTTCTGTTTTTGGCCCATGGGAGCTTTATTATCCACAGTGTTCTGTTCTTACTGTAGTTCCCAGAGACTCCCTTAGCTGTCTGTTTCTAATGCTTAGTTGTGACAGTGATTTGAAGGGATGAAGCCATCACTAACGAGTGCGAGCCTGTCAGTAACGTGCTGCATTTTGGTGTTGAGTAAAAACAATAGCATCACAACACAGTGTTTCAGTGACTTGATAACGAAGGCACGAGGTGAAGTTAATTTTTTAAAATTAACTAGGCAAGTCAGTTAAGAACAAATTCTTATTTACAATGATGACCTACCCCGGCCAAACCCTAACCCGGACGACGCTGTGCGCCGCCCTATGGAACTCCCAATCATGGCTGGATGTGATACAGCCCAGGATCGAACCAGGGTCTGTAGTTACAGCTCTAGCACTGAGATGCAGTGCCTTAGACCACTGCACCACTCGGGAGCCCTGAAGTACCTGGACAGCACAGAAACATTGTGCTCTGAGAGTCTCTAGGAAAACTAGGGGGGTTGCTTGGGAAGATCAGCAGCTGGGCCTTTCTGCAGGTCATCTACAGTCTGGCTGTCTCCAGAAGCCCTATTCTCAATAGTGGGCAGTATTTTGGCTCTGGTCAAACATAGTGCACTAGTTATATGATGATTAGGGAGTGGTTTTAGACCGGCCCTCTGTCTGAAGGAACATGGTACTGGCTGAGAGCCCACATGGACAGGAGGAGTTGTATCAGGCTATAACACAGAGCTGCTCCCAGTCTCCTCCAGGTCACAGTCAGACCCTGGTTTGGTGTTGAGTGTTCATCCACTGGCTCTGTGTTTCTGTGAACACCATCACGTTGGGTTTTCAGCACTTCTGCCTGCTCCCAGGCCTGCTATTCTCTCTCTCTCTCTCTCTCTCTCTCTCTCTCTCTCTCACTCTCTCTCTCACACTCTCTCTCTCTCTCTCTCTCTCTCTCTCTCTCATCCACATCGATGGGGCTGTGGTGGAGCAGGTAGAGAGCTTCAAATTCCTTGGTGTCCACATCACTAAGGAATTATCATGGCACGACAACACCTTTTCCCCCTCAGGAGGCTGAAAAGATTTGGCATGGGTCCTCAGATCCTCAAAAAGTTATACAGCTTCACCATTGAGTATCTTGACTGGCTGCATCATCGTTTCCTATGGCAACTGTTTGGGAACCAACCACAAGGCGCTACAGAGGGTACATCACTGGGGCCAGGCTCCCTACCATACAGGACCTCTATACCAGGCGGTATCAGAGGATGGCCCTAAACATTTTCAAAGACTCCAGCCACCCAAGTCATAGACTGTTCTCTCTGCTACCACACAGCAAGCTGTGATGCACCAAGTCTGGAACCAACAGGACCCTGAACAGCTTCTATCCCCAAGCCAGAAGACTGATACAGATTTAGTCCAGGTAGCTATTGGTTAACTATTTAACTAACTCTTTTGACTCATCACATACGCTGCTGATACTGTTTGCTATCTGTCACTTTACCCCTACCTAAATGTACATATGTACCTCAATTACCTCGTACCCCTGCACATCGACTCAGTACTGGTACCCTGTGTATATAGCCATGGTATCGTCACTCATTATGTAATTACTCCTTGTGTTATTATTTTTCTATTTTTCTATTCTAAAAAAATATTAAGTAGCTCTGCATTGTTGTGAAGAGGCCTGTCAGGAAGCGTTCACTGTTAATCTACACATGTTTGTTTACGAACCATGTGACAAATACACATTTGATTTGATTCTCTCTCTTCCCACCTTCTCTCTTTCTTTCTTGCTCTCTCTCTCTCTCTCTATCTCTCTCTCTCTCTCTCTCTCTCTCTCTCTCTCTCTCTCTTTTTCTGTTCTTATCTCATATTTCCAACTGTACAGCTGAATCCAATCTGCCCGTTGTCGAGGCGCTGCGGTCCATGGCGACAGAATGCTCTGTTTCCATGTTCCTGGTTCCTTTGGTGTTGTATACAGCCTTTCCTGTACAACGTCCCTGGAGCCCAGCCAATAGCCAGGACTCAACCAGCCTGTCAAACTTAATCCCGGCCAACGCGGGCGCTGAAAGCTGGCATGGCAGACATTTCAGAGGGAAGCATGGTGTCACACTATTCTGTTTCCACCAGTTGTCTGAGGAGGAGAGTAGAGGGACTGTAGGAGAGATCAGTAAGCCTTCTCTCTCTCTGTAGGAATGCTGCATCCACACACACAGGAAGGTTCTAAAAGATGTTTAGCTCCAATTAGAATACGTACATTTGCATTTGTCTGTTCTAAAGCAGGCCCATTCACAGGATTAGCATTGTGCTAATGTGACGACAAGCTCTCCACTTTAAGAATAGGGTGTCATATATCATAACGGCTCTTTGATGCTGATCCATTCATTCTCCACACTCACACACACACACACACACACACACACACACACACACACACACACACACACACACACAGAGACACAGTGTTTGCGTTTGTTAACACCACACGGAGGTGGACATCTTCAGTCGCTCCAGGTTTCCCATGAATCAGGGCAGCTTGTTCCTTTCTCTTCTCTGGGAAATCACATTAAGTGGAGCCCTGCGTTTGGCTCACACCAGTCCTGTCTTAATAGCAGTAATTTGGGGAGGAGAGAAAGAGAGGGATAGAATGGGAGAAGAAAAGGCGCTCTCACAACACTAATTCCAGGCAACAAAAACACCCCTCTCTGTCTCTCTCGGATCCACCACATCAATTTGCATTAGAATAACCAGCAGCTAAATATGTAACACGAAAATAACTCACTTCTATTTATACACGCAGGCAGCACAGCTCCTGCAGCACGGCTCCTGCAGCACGGCCCCTGCAGCACGGCCCCTGCAGCACGGCCCCTGCAGCACGGCCCCTGCAGCACGGCCCCTGCAGCACGGCTCCTGCAGCGTTGCTAGCGACTTGCTACCGCGCTGCGTGCTAACTGCAGGCACCACTGTACCCTCTTGCTCCGTTCTCAAGCATAGGCCTCCCACACCATGACTGTACGGGTTCACTACACTACCCGCTGCACAAGTTGACTTCACACAGCCATTCAGAGAGAGAGAGAGGGGGGAGAGATATAGACTCATAAAGTTTTGAGGAAGAATTAGTTTATCCCTCCTTTCTGGTCTTCTCATTTACAGTGATCCAGGTTTATATTTTACCTTTATTTAACTAGGCAAGTCAGTCAAGAACAAATTCTTATTTTCAATGACGGCCTAGGATCAATGGGTTAACTGTCTTGTTCAGGGGTAAAACAACCGATTTGTACCTTGTCAGCTCGGGGATTCAAAATTGCAACCTTTCAGTTACTAGTCCAACGCTCTAACCACTAGGCTACACTGCCACCCCAATATTTATGGGGCTACTGTACGGTAACCACAGGGTGCTCTCCTACACACCAGCACACAGCTACTATGACATATACATCAAACCATACACAGCCATAGGTATCCCTGTACTACCGCTGCTCTCTACACTGATTTACAGTGCCTTCGGAAAGTATTCAGGCCCCTTGACTTTTTCCACATTTTGTTAGGTTACGGCATTATTCTAAAATTGATTAAATCGTTTTTTCCCCTCATCAATCTACACACAATACCCCATAATGACAAAGCAAAAACAGGTTTTTAGAAAATGTTACTGATTTATACTTTTTTTACTGAAATATTACATTTACAGTAGTATTCAGACCCTTTACTCAGTACTTTATTGAAGCACCTTTGTCAGCGATTACAGACTCAAGTCTTCTTGGGTGTGATGCTACAAGCTTGGCACACCTGTATTTGGGGAGTTTCTCCCATTCTTCTCTGCAGATCCTCTCAAGCTCTGTCAGGTTGAATGGGGAGCGTTGCTGCACAGCTATTTTCAGGTCTCTCCAGAGATCTTTGTTCGTGTTCAAGTCCGGGCTCTGGCAGGGCCACCCAAGGACATTCAGAGACTTATCCCGAAGCCAGTCCTGTGTTGTCTTGGCTGTGTGCTTAGGGTCGTTGTCCTGTTGGAAGGTGAGCCTTCGCCCCAGTCTGAGGTCTTGAGCTCTCTGGAGCAGGTTTTCATCAAGGATCTCTCAGTACTTTGCTCCATTCATCTTTCCGTCAATCCTGACTAGTCTCCCAGTCCCTGTCACTGAAAAACATCCCCACAGCATGATGCTGCCACCACCATGCCTCACTGTAGGGATAGTGCCAGGTTTTCTCCAGACGTGACGCTTGGCATTCAGGCCAAAGAGTTCAATCTTGGTTTCATCAGACCAGAGCATCTTGTTTCTCATGGTCTGAGAGTCTTTAGGTGCCTTTTGGAAAACTCCAAGCGGGCTGTCATGTGCCTTTTACTGAGGAGTGACTTCTGTCTGGCCACTCTACCATAAAGGCTTGATTGGTGAAGTGCTGCAGCGATGGTTGTCCTTTTGGAAGGTTCTCCCATCTCCACAGAGGAACTCTAGAGCTCTGTCAGAGTGACCATCGGGTTCATGGTCACCTCCCTGACCAAGGCCCTTCTCCTCCGATTGTTCAGTTTGGCCGGGGCCAGCTCTAGGAAGTCTTTGTGGTTCCAAACTTCTTCCTTTAAGAATGATGGAGGCCAATGTGTTCTTGGGGACCTTCAATGCTGCAAAAATATTTTGGTTCCCTTCCCCAGATCTGTGCCTCGACACAAGCCGGTCTCTGAGCTCTATGGACAATTCCTTCGACCTCATGGCTTGGTTTTTCCTCTGACATGCACTACCAACTGTGGGACCTTAAATAGACAGGTGTGTGCCTTTCCAAATCATGTCCAATCAATTACATTTACCCCAGGTGGACTCCAATCAAGCTCAATTTCGATTCTCATAGCAAAGTGTCTGAATACTTATGTAAATAAGATATTTATGTTTTGTTTTTACATTTGCAAAATTCTCAAAAAACCTGTTTACACTTTGTCATTATGGGATATTGTGTGTGGATTGCTGAGGATTTTTATTTATTGAAATCATTTTAGAATAAGGCTGTAATGTAACAAAACGTGGAAAAAGTCAAGGGGTCTAAATACTTTCTGAAGGCACTGTATGTGTGAACACTGCTCACAGATCAAAGTAGACAACTCTTTAGACTCTCTGTGGCAAGGGACCACGTTTTTAATCTCCTTTAGTTTCTCTATAATTCAAAAGCTGCATGTTGTTCTTTTTTAGAACAATGTGGGGGGAAGAACAGAAAAAAGACAGGCGTAAAATCGTGGGTCATTTAAGATGTGTTTACTGAGGAATAAACACACACAGGATGACTTATAATTCAAAGCTTTACCTCAGAGTTTTCCCTTCCTCCCCATTTTCATTTCTTCTATATCAGGATCTCATCTCGGAGGATAATGCCCTGATTTTATGGCCATTCTTTGTGCTGAATCCGTGGAATTATCCGTGTTAATGCTACAATCATGCTGATAATACCATTACCTAATCCTGGCGGTGCAGCTCTTGTACCCTTAGCTGTTGCCAGAGTGATCCAGATAATTCCACTAACTAATGCGTCAGTCACTCTCTGATTTTCCCAGCCAGCGCATGGCTGTCACGACCTCCTGCCACTGGCTCCAGGCCCAACACCTACTGTATACCAGCACCGCTAACACCCCACAGATACGTCTTCTCACAGGGACGCAGGATCGCTCACAATGCTATTTATTTATGTTGCCGTTATAGTTCATAGATATCTAATAAGCTGGATTCATTCGATGCACTCTGATTTTATAACGTGATATGTTTCTGTAGTAGAATGTGGGGCGTAACTCAATATGTTCAAGTCAATCAAGCAATCGCTGGAACTTTTTACTGTATGTTGTCATTATAGTTT